>NC_057799.1:215723021-215989330 GCF_018294505.1 Triticum aestivum
ACTAAACACCACAGCAAATGAACCAAACATTAACTGAGCACCACATTGCACAATATAACATACTCCTAATAAAATATTAGACAGTTAACCAAACCAAGCATGCTTAACAACTTGGAAATATAGCAATTGTATTTGTTTCTCATGTATTTAGTACATCCAAATTCAATTTATTCCTCACATGGTATACAATAACAGAATGCACCCACAACAGTTGAACAACGCATTGCAAAATTGAACCAAACAATTAACTAAACACCACAGCAAATGAACCAAACGTTAACTGAGCACCACATTGCACAATATAACATACTATTAATAAAAGAATAGACAGTTAACCAAACCAAGCATGCTTAACAACTTGGAAATATAGCAATTTTATTTGTTTCTCATGTATTTTGTAAAGAAAAAATCGATTTATTTATCACGTGCAAGAAAATACAAAATTGCACCCTGAAGAATTGAACATCACATTTGCAGAATTGAACCAAACAGTTAACTGAACGCGACAACTAATTGACCAAACAGTTAATAAGTGAGAACCACATTGCGCGACATATAGAACATATACACTAGAGCAACATATTGCATGGTAAAAGTAGATATCACAATTCACTAGAATTTATTAAGGAAAGGCAGTAGCTAGCAAACTGAACATGGCTCTTTATAGTGAGCTAATAAGACAAGCTACTCGTCATTGTCGGAGATATCGATGACGATTGGCTCCTTGGACATGGAAAAGGGAGAGGCCTCCGCATCGTGGGTGCCCTCGTCATAGTGGTGAGTTTCCTGAGCCGCTCTGGGCACCAACCTGCTGGCTCTCGAGATGAGGTAAGCACGTGCACGCTGAGAAAACACCTCGTAGTCTTCATCGAAGGCACCAAGGGTGGGGTCGAGAAAACGCCACGAACTGTTATTTAAAGCAGCCAACCGCGTCGCGACGTCGGCGTGCGAGGCCTCGACGGTGGCCTCGACGGCGAGGTGCTCCTCCAAGATCTGGGGGTCGGCACGAATGGCAGCCATCGCGACCTCATCTGCGCGTGCGGTCGCAATTTGCTTCTCCACTGCCAAATGCTCCTTGAGCTCCTGGCTATACTGCGTGCACCATGGCTTAGGACGACGCTTATTTGGTGGAGGGGTCGGTGATTTGGGTGGAAGGCGTCGCGCCGATGGTCAGGGCATGTGGGATGTGGAAGGAGGAGCAGGATAGGGGTCAGGTGTGGATTACCTGCCTGGATAGACGAGGCCGAGCAGCGTGAAGGAGGGTCGCCGGCGAGGAGGCGGCGCTGCAAGCAAGGAGTGAAGGTTTCAACTTGGAAAGTAAGGCAGAAATAGGGGAAATGTGGCTTTTGGTAAGGGGAGCGGGCGGGGAGGTAGATATTTCCGTGGAAGCCGAAAATCTTGAATCACTTCAGCGAAAAAACTGGCGCGCAAAGTGTCATCAGACACGGTCCCTTATTCAGAACTGTGTATGATATGTGAACATCACAAATGATTCAGGTAGCTTAACTCGTGTGTGATGAGTTTGAATGTCAAAAACTTTGGTCCGAATTTCCCTGGTTACGGTGGTCATCCATGTCATTGCATAATTTGCATACACAAAGGAGACTACAGCACACCCACACTTCTTAATCAAGCAATTTCAGCACCTTCTCGCATAAGTCGTATGCATACTATACACTGACGGTGCTCCAGGAAATTTTGTACTGCATCTCACACGGTTGGTGATAATAAACTGTGTGCAATCTACTTGATTTTTCGTCTTGATTTGAATTACATAATTGGGTCACAGCTACAAAGGATGGTATTTGAATTGCCAGAACTTTTATCTGCAGTTAACATGCAACTATAGGTGTGTCGTCAAAAAAATTGGAATTTTTCGGGGTTTGTTTGGACATTTTTATACATTAATTGATTTTCCAATGCATTTATGTGCATAATTTAAATTTGAACTACAGGCACATGCTATAATGCATATAAATTGGTTGAAAATTCAAATCTGTGTCCTTGGGTGCATGCTTAGGTCCCACGCAAGAAATGGAAATAAATGTCAAACACCCTGCCACCGTCACTCGGCCGCGAACATTGAGATACCTGGTTTTTAAATTCTAGTAAATCCAAAACACGTCTGAAATTCATCAAACTTGGCATGCTATCATGGAGTGGCATCAACATGCCGTGGTAAAAGTTTTGTCCCATTTGGGGCAGGTTTGGGTATAAGCTTCTCACAAACCAGAGGTTCTCACAACAAGCCTGATGGTTTCGGTAGGGAATGTTTCACCTTTCTGGACGAAATGATATCCGTTGCCCCTTCTTGATTTCAATTTTTACTCTAGTGTCAACATAGAACAACAAGAGTGTTGTGTTAAATTTTGGATTTTTTCGAGGTTCGTTTGGACATTTTTATACATTAACTGATTTTTCAATGCATTTAGGTGCATAATTCAAATTTGAACTACAGGCACATGTTGTGATGCATATAAATTGCTTGAAAACTCAAATATTTGTTCTTGGTTGCATGCTTAGGTCCCATGCAAGAAATGGGAATGAATGTCAAACACCCTGCCACCGTCACTCGGCCGCAAACATTGAGATACCTGGTTTTTAAATTGTAGTAAATCCCAAACTCGTCTGAAATTCATGAAACTGTGCATGCTATCATGGAGCGGCATCAACATGCCGTGGTAAAAAATTTGTCCCATTTGGGGCAGGTTTGGGTATAAGCTTCTCACAAACCAGAGCTTCTCACAACAAGACAGATGGTTTCGGTAGGGAACGTTTCACCTTTCTGGATGAAACGATATCCGTTGCCTCTTCTTGATTTCAATTTTTTCTCTAGTGTCAACATAGAACAACAGGAGTGTTATGTTAAATTTTGGAAATTTTCGGGGTTCGTTTGGACATTTTTATACATTAATTGAGTTTTCTTATGTGCATAATTCAAATTTGAGCTACACGCACATGCTCTAATGCATATAAATTGGTTGAAAATTCAAATCTGTGTCCTTGGTTGCATGCTTAGGTCCCATGCAAGAAATGAGAATGAATGTCAAACACCCTTCCACCGTCACTCGGCTGCAAACATTGAGATACCTGGTTTTAAAATTCTAGTAAATCCAAAACTCGTTTGAAATTCGTGAAACTTGGCATGCTATCATGGAGAGGCATCAACATGCTTTGGTAAATTTTTTGTCCCATTTGGGGCAGGTTTGGGTATAAGCTTCTCACAACAAGCCTGATGGTTTCGGTCGGGAACGTGCCACCTTTGGGGACGAAACGATATCCGTTGCCTCTTATTTCTTTCAAAAAAATTCTAGTGTCAGCATAGAACAACAGGAGTGTTGTGTTAAATTTTGGAATTTTTTGGGGTTCGTTTGGACATTTTTTATACATTGATTGGGTTTTCTAGGCATTTTATGTGCATAATTCAAATTTGAACTACATGCACATGCTCCAGTGCATATAAATTGGTTGAAAAATAAAATATGTGTCCTTGGGAGCATGCTTAGGTCCCATGCAAGAAAATGGAATGAATTTCAAACACCAGGGCACTATTGATTGTCGACGAAACATTGAGATACTTTGTTTTTAAATTCTATTAAATCCAAAACTCGTCTGAAATTCATGAAACTTGGCATGCTATCATGGAATGGCACCCGACATGAGAAGGCGCACTCGAATAACAGCCAACAAAGGCATTTTGAAACAAATAGCTGCCACTATAACATCTCAAACTTTTTATAATTTAAATCATGCGCGTTCTGTTAACCATTTACGTGACGCCACGCCTCACTCTTTTAATGGCTAAGAGGTGCCGTACAGACAGGTGATTGACTAAACGGGAAGCGTGCGAGTTGTACTCCAATGCGGAGGCTCATCGGGAAGCATGTGAGTTGCACGCCGTGCAGGCTCACCGGGAAGCGAGCCCTTTGACTTTAATGGCCGCCCGCCTTGCTCGCATCCTCTCCATTAATGGTGCCCAAGCCGCAGTTTAATATGATTTTTAAATATAAACACTCATCACAAACATTTTAGTTAGAACACCAGTTTGCAAACCGACAGCTTCCCCAGGAAGCCAAGGGAAAATGTGCCGAGCAGGATTTGTGCAGCTCTTGATCACAAATGTTTTATATAGAACACATGTATGCAAAGTGAGAGCTATGGTCTTCCCCCCTTAAGTCAAGGGAAAATTCACAGCAGGATTTGTGCATCTCTTCTACGCAAACGGTTCGGATTGAATATGGTATGAAAGCCAGACTTCGGCGCTAAGCCAAGAGAAAATGTCTTGAGCAGGATTTGTACATCCCTTCAACGCAAACGGTTGTTTTGGATGACCTGTGTGCAACCACGTACAAGCAATGGGTATGTTGCCATTTGTCAAACTAGAAAGATTGACATTTGTTGATCCAGTAACATTTCCATTTGTCAAACCTTGTAACACTGCGATTTGTCAAAATATGTAGCTAAAAATCACTAGTACTATCTAATTTTTGCAACTAAAATTCAGTAATTAAGCATAGATTTCATTCATAGATTAAGCAGTCGTTCTTAATTTATACAAACAGTTCAACTCGACAGCTAAACCAACCAAACTTTTCCCCAATTGTTGCCAACCACGTACTGAAATAGCTAGTTCAACTATATATGCTACCTAATTTTAAGTATGTTCTATAGTTCCACCACATCTATAGTCAGATGAACTGGACAAAATAGCCCCTAAATACTACTACTACGGAGGGGCTTTGTACTACTTCCGGCAGCCTCTCCTCTGTTGAGCGCGCTCAGTAAGAGGAAAAGGAGGAGTAGCCTACCGACGAGCTGGACAACTGCAATATGGTGCCTACCACTCCTGCACGTTTAGCAACGCTCACCAGCTCGAACGCCCTCCGCCGCTCCGGACGACCCCTCTCGAAGCGGTCGGACTGCTCGGTAGATCTCCTGATTCCTAGCCTCCGCGCCAGCGTGTGCTGTCGCCATGGCTGTGGTAAGGCTCTTTGCGTGCTCGACGAGGCGCTCCTCCTCCTCCCGCAAGAACTCGATGTAGCATGCAAGGTCGCTGACGTAGGTGCGGGCCTCCACCTCCGCCTCCCTCCTTCGAGCGGTGGGGGGGGGGAGCGGGTGATGATCCCGACGGTCAACGGTGGGCTAGCGGCCACGGCGTCCGGCGATGGGGTGGCGGCCACGACCACCACCTCCCACCTTCGGGGCGCGGTGGCGGAGCTGGTGATGGCCACGGTGGCCAGCAGTGGGGTGGCGGCCACGACGACCACCTCCCGCCTTCGGGCCGCAGCGGCGGAGCGGGCGATCGCCCTGGCTTTCGACGGTGGTGTGGCAGCCACGATGGCCGGCAGTGGGGTGGCGGCCACGACGGCCACCTCCCGCCTTCGGGCTGCGGCGGCAGAGCGAGCGATGGCCCTGGCTTTTGACGATGGGGTGGCGGCAACGGCGGCCGGCAACAGCTACCGACGGCCAGCGGCGGCGGAGCATGTGGTGGGTGTTCCGCGCACACCCAACAGGGACGCCACGCGCACTACACGATGTCGGGGACTGCGCCGCCGCCGCCGCGATGTAGCCTCCCAGCTGGAGCTGTCCTCTGATGACGGCGGAGTGGCTGAGCGATGACGATGGACCGGTGCCATTGGCGATTGTAGGAGAAGCAGACGAGATAATCTATAGGGAAGGAGGGGAAAATGCGACGCATGACTCGCCGGCCGTGGGGGTTTATATAGCAGGCTGGTAAGCACTGGCATTTTGGGGGATTTCACTGAGTCAGGCGGGAACCTGTGAGGTTGTGCGGGAACGGGCTCACCGGTGATTCATTGGCGCCACTTCGGGCCACCGTTTGGCCAAAAGAACGCCCCCGCACGCTGCGCAAGCTTGCGTTGTAAGCCATCTGCAGCAACGGGGTGACAAGACGTGTGAGAGGAGGACGAAAGGCCACGTACACATACAGTTAATAAAAAAATATTTGCGAGTTAATTACCTACTATACCCCTGTCCTGGTTTATAAGTAGGATTTAACTAATAAAATACGAATGCATATCGCCAAAGATTATATCATTGGATTCGTATTTGAACATAGTTTCCAGTTATATAATTTTTGTAACATGCATTAACATTTTGTTGATTAAATTTAAGGTTATATACCAGCAAGCGTTTGCCCACAACACACACAGCTTATTCCATCACAAACAACTCGGATGGATCAACTATCTCCCATGTATCGCACACGCAACTCTAATCTAATTCATGCTTGATGTCTCCGACATCGCTCGCACAGTTCGTCTTATTTGTCATGTATCACTGTGCCGGCCTCTGCTCACGTCCCTCAGCAAGCTCTGTTCAGCGTTAGGCGCCGCAGCGTGCTGTGCTCGCCGTTAGGCGTCGTGGCGCGCTCTGCTCGCATCCGTTGGCTCACTCTGCTCACGTCCGTCGGTTCCCTTAGCTTGTGGACAACATTTCCTTGCGTGTTCAACTGCTATATGCATATATATGGTTCCTCGCTGTTGAGGCGACCGTGGAGCGCTCTGCTCGCGTCCCTCAGCGTGCACTCTGCCAGCTGTTGGGCCTGCTCACGATCACGTCGGGGGCCCCATATGCATGCGGTTGCGTCACGCGCGTTGCCACGTGGTGCAGTTACGTGCGGCACGATGGAGTTACGCGCTGCAAATTGGAACTGCCATCAGGGCATGCTGATATTCCAGGCCATCCGGCTACCCCTTTAATTCCTGCGGCCATTATAACCTTAGTCTCTTCAACCTTTCGATCGCGCCCCACAACACAATAAGAACACCCACGATGACACATAGAGAGGGGATGTCTAGCGGCGCTCCAATGGAGTTTGGCGAGCATAAAGTGGAGACCCACGCGAGGGAGACGGATCTCTCGGTGGTGTACACCATCGACCCGGCCGTGGTGGACGACTACATCAACACCGTTGAGCAGTTGCTTGCTCGAGACAACTACAAGGTGGTCGGCATCGACCTCCAGTACACCACCGGTCGTCCCAACATAGATCAGAAGGTTGTCATCGCCCAGTTGTGTGTGCGCCATCATGTCCTCAGCTACCACTACTGCATGGCCACAGAGCCTTGCGACCATTTCACCAGGTTTGTCAACAGCACCGACTACAAGTTCGTCATGGTGGAAACCACCGACGATGTAAAAGCGCTTAGGATTACGGGCTTGGCCTATGAGAACCTTGCCGAAATCCGTGAGCACTACAGGGTCTAGGGCAGCACGAAGAAGGACACCCTGGTTGAACTCGCCTCGGCCATCATCGACCCATACTACGAAACGATGAAGCAGGATGCCAATAGAACACGTCCCGTATCCTAGCACGGGGCTTGGATGCGGCGACTGGATGAACCTCACCTCAGGTTCGCGGCCAAGAGCGTGTACACATGCTACGAGATGCACAGGCGGATCGTTGACATAAGGAAGTGCCTTGTTACGGAGATCGACAAGGCCGGATCGAGCCACAAGCAGAGCAAGCATCACAAGAAGTAGATGATGATCAGATGATCGTTTATCCTACTTAATCATGCATGTAATATATAGTTTACTTTGGTGTGTGGAAATGCCATGTGTGTAGTAGCCACCTATGTAATTATGCATGTAATAGTTTACTTTGGTGTGTGCAAATGCCATGGTTGTAGTAGCCACCTATGTAATTGGATGTTTAATTTGGTTATGCAACCATGTCCTTATAAGTGGGGGTGTGTGTGTATATGTTGTTGTTCTGTATGCAATCCCATTGCACAACACACACGTCTTATTAGCAGCAATCGTCTGTGTTATTATCGGTCTTCGGACACATTTCTGATTACACACCTGTTTGCCGCGTATCACACACATCTTGTTATATTGAACCGTTTCTGTCCTCTTGTCTCAACGCAAACAGTTCATCAGTGAACCGCATGCCGTATATCGCACACACCTTGATCTGGCTGACTGTTTCTTTTGTGTTTCCTAATCACAAACAGTTCATCCGAGCCATATGCTGTATATCGCAAACACCTTCATCCGACTGCTCGTTCTTTTGTTCCTCCTCATCGCAAATAGTTAATTGAAATGAACCGTATGCCCTGCATCGCACACGCAACTAAAATCTGAACCATGTTTGATGCAGTCGTCATCGCAAATGTTTTGCACCTTTTTTGACGGGTTTTTTACACCACCGTTTGCGATTATTTCATCGCACACAGTTTCGTTGAAGGGTCTCTGATCGTAGTGTCGCGTTAGCAGCATCCTGCAGTAGTGCACTGCTGGCCATGCCATCCCTCTATACTCACCCACACCTCCTGTTATTCTCCGGCGACGGCAGCCTCACACCACAGCCGAAGCAGTCAACCCACGTACTCCCCTCTGCGTGGGCATCCACTACCGTGTCTTCCCCGGCTCGGCGTCATTCCCTTCCTAGGCCTCGCCATCGTCCACTGCCTTGGTGCTCTTGACGCGGCATGGTCAACGAAGGACGACCATCAGAAGAGGACTTTAGGCGGTGAGGCTGACAGCTGGACCCACCAGCTACATCTTCGAACACAAGGAAGTGCCTCCTTATTACTCGCAAAATAAAAATGATTCCTTCCCCTGACAGCTGGGACCGACCAGCTATATCTTTGCACGCAAGGAAGTGCGTCCTTACCCTCCCTGACCACTGGGACCCACCCGGTCAAAGCGTATGTAGCGTTGTCTGTCTGGTCGCGAACGTGTACATACATACTGGTCGATCGGTCTCTCTACAAGTATGAACCGTGGCCGAGTAAGTAGCGGCACGTGTTGTTGTAGAGCACCCGACATAGCAGTTCACGCAGTCCTATCTAAGTCTTGTACATGTACGTACAGCCACAGGGCAAAAAATACGGCCACGTACGTACATACGGGCGGGGTCTCGAGCGCGTACTCACGCATATATACGAACGGCCAGGGCTTGTGTACATGGAGAGGCAACGGACGGCGGCAACGGCGTCCTGTTCATCGGGCAGCGAACCGGCTGGGTCGGAACGGAGAAACATCGTCCTATTCATCGGGAGGCAACCGACTGGGTCGGAAAGCGTCCTGTTCAATGGGAGCCAACCGGATTGGACGGAACAGCCAAAACGGGGTGTAGCGTACCGCAGAACGAACGAAACGGCCTTCTGTTCGACCGGCCATGATCAAAACGGGATCATGTTCATCGGGAGGGGTCTGGCGTACCGCAAAACGGAGGAAACAGACTTGTGTTCGAGTGCCTATGGTCGAAACGGGGTCCTGTAGATCGGGAGGGGAGTGGCGTACCGCAAAACAGAGGAAATGGACTTGTGTTGGAGCGCCTACGGTCTAAATGGGGTCATGTTCATCCACCGTCTACCGCCTCGCTCCAGCCTCCACGGGCCACTATTCATCCACCGTTGACCTCCTCCAGCCTCCACGGGCTACTGTTTATCCACGGCTACTATTCATCCAGCCTCCACCGACTGCTGTTCATAGAGCCTCCATAGGGTCCTGTTCATCTACCCCCAACAGGCTGGGTTGCGGCGGCCTCCTCGGGGTCATGTTCATCCAACCCCCACTGGGAACTGTTCATCCACAGCCAACCAACCGGCTCGACTCACCACGTCTTGACTCGTTCTACGTACCGCGCGCACTGTAGCAACGGTCACTGTTCATCAAGAGGCAACCCAACACCGGCTGGCTACGTCTCGCATGGGGGCTCGATCGGCTTCAGTAAGCAGTAGCAGTGGTCGATCGCTCGGGATCAGTTAGCAGCAGCAGCGTAGGAATTGCTCGGGTTCAGTCAGCAGCGAATGAATCGCTCGGGTTCAGTTAACAACCAAGGGATCGATTGCTCGGGTTCAGTAACGTGTGATCACTCTGGTTCAGTTAGCCAACGCCTCGCACACACGCACGTACATGAGAGAAATGCGCAAACCACAGTGCATCGCTCGGCTCCAACCACCCACCGTAACCGGGAACTCCGCGGTATTTTCCTCGCCCTCGCTTCTACCACGATTTTTTTTCATCATGGATGGCCCAAAGAATGTCATGCAGCTGCATCTCCGGCCCGACCAGGATGGAAAGCCCATTTTCTGTCAAGATTTTTTTTCATAGAAGTAGGAGCCCACCACATCTATGATGATACCGGGTTTTGTCACAATTATCGTCATAGAAGTGTCATAAGCATGACAGAAAAAAAAATGTTCGGCCGAAAATGTCATGGATGTGTCTTTTCTTGTAGTGCATTGTTTCCCTGCAACACATATAACGTAGTTAGTGATCAGGTTAAGTGAGGGTTCGCATGCTATCAGTAAAATATGTTGATGAAAAATAAGAACATTGCAGATTCATCACATTAAATCGAGCCACATGGAAAACCCATTTATTGACACCAAGCATGATTAAGGACTAGGATATATAGCAATTGTATATGTTTCTCATGTATTAAGTGCATCCAAATTCGATTCATTCCTCACATACACAACAATACAAAATTCTACCCACGACACTTGGACATCGCATTGCAGAATTGAACCAAGCAGTTAACTAAACACCACAGCAAATGAACCAAACATTAACTGAGAACCACATTGCACAATATAACATACTACTAATAGAAGATCAGAAAGTTAACCAAACCAAGCATGCTTAACAACTTGGAAATATAGCAATTGTATTTGTTTCTCATGTATTTAGCACAGCTAAATTTGATTTATTTCTCACATGGTATACAATAACAGAATACCCACAACAATTGAACATCGCATTACAGAATTAAACCAAACAATTAAGTAAACACCACAACAAATGAACCAAACGTTAACTGAGCACCGCATTGCAAAATGTATAACATACTACAAGATCAGACAGTTAACCAAACCAAGCATGCTTGACAACTAGGAAATATAGCAATTGTATTTCTTTCTCATGTATTTTGAAAAGATAAATCCGATTTATTTCTCACATGGAAGACAATACAAAATTGCACCCTAAAGAATTGAACATCACATTTGCAGAATTGAACCAAACAGTTAACTGAGGATGGCAACTAATTAACCTAACAGTTAATAAGTGAGCACCACATTGCACGACATATAGAACATATAGACTAGGGCAACAGATTGCATGGTAATAGTAGATAGGACAATTCACTAGAATTTGTTAAGGAAAGGCAGGAGCAGCACATGCAACGGGTAAACCGAGCATGCTTAACCGGCATAGCTAGCAAACTGAACATAGGTCCTTATAGTGAGCTAATAATACAAGCTACTTGATACGTCTCCGTCGTATCTATAATTTTTGATTGTTTAATGCCAATATTATACAACTTTTACATATTTTTGACAACAATTTATATGATTTATTGGACTGACCTATTGATCAAGTGCCCAGTGTCAGTTCCTATTTTTTCATTTTTTTGTTTCGCAGAAAATCCATATCAAACAAAGTCCAAACGCGATAAAAAATTATGGAGAATTATTTTTGGAATATATGTGATTTTTGGGACTTGGAATCAACGCAAACGGGGGCCCACAGTGCCCACAAGACACCACGCGCGCCCCAAGCTCCAGGCGCGTGGTGGTGGGTTGTGCTCACCTCGTACATCGGTTGGATATCTACTTTGGGTGCAAGGAAGCTTATATACGGAAAAAAAATCATGTTAAAATATCAGCGCAATCAGAGTTATGGATCTCTAAGAATATAAGAAACCGTGAAGGGCCAGATCTTGGAAACGTGAAACAGAAGAGAACAGAGAGGGAGGTCCAATCTCGGAGGGGCTCCCACCCCTCCGCCGCCATGGAGGCCATGGACCAGAGGGGGAACTCTCCTCCCATCTAGGGGGAGGCCAAGGAAGAAGAAGAAGAAGGAGGAGGGGGCTCTCTCCCCCTCTCTCCCGGTGGTGTCGGAATGCCACCGGGGCAAGGATCGTGATGGCGATCTACATCAACAACCTTGCTACCGTCAACACCCACTTTCTCCCCCTCTATGCAGCGGTGTAACCTCTCTTCTCCCCGTTGTAACCTCTACTTAAACATGGTGCTCAACTCCATATATTATTTTCCAATGATCTATGGTTATCCGATGATGTTTGAGTTGATCCATTTTGTCCTATGGGCTAATCATGATCTTGGTTGGTATGATTGTATATGTTATTTATGGTGCTGTCCTACGGTGCCCTCCATCTCGCGCAAACATGAGGGGGCCCCGTTGTAGGGTGTTGCAATATGTTCATGGTTTGCTTATTGTCAGTGTTGCGGGGGATGACAACAGCCCAAACCCGGATAAGTGGGTTATGGCGTATGGGATAAAGAGGACTTGATACTTAAGGCTATGGTTGGGTCTCACGACCTTAATGATCTTTAGTAGTTGCGGATGATTTCTTGGGGTCCAATCATAAGTGCATATGATCCATGTAGATAAAGTATGTTAGCTCATGCCTCTCCCTCATATAGAATTGCAAGAATAATTACCGGTACTTGTTATCGATTGTCTAGGGACAAATGACTTTCTTGTTGACAAAAGCTATCCACTTTTATTACCTTGCAATTTATTCCTAGTTTTAATCTCGCAAGTACTCGTAGTTTTATTCTTGCAAAATAGTTTCATACTTGTTTTAGGTAAAGCAAACGTCAAGTGTGCGTAGAGTTGTATCGGTGGTTGATAGAACTTGAGGGAATATTTTGTACAGCCTTTAACTCCTCATTGGGTTCGACACTCTTATTCATCAAAGAAGGCTAAAAATGATCCCCCATACTTGTGGGTTATCACTACTCCTCATCGTCGGAGATATCGATGATGATTGGCTCCTTGGACATGGAAGAGGGTGAGGTCTCCACATCGTGGGTGCCCTCATCATAGTGGTGAGTTGCTTGAGCCGCTCCGGGCACCAACCTGCTGCCTCTCGAATTGAGGTAAGCACAAGCACGCTCAGAAAACACCTCGTGGTCTTCGTCGAAGGGACCGACGATGGCCTCGACTAAACGCCACGAACTGTCGTTTAAAGCTGTCAACCGCGTCGCGGTGTCGGCGCGTGAGGCATCGACGGTGGCTTCGATGGAGAGGTGCTCCTCCAATATCTGGGGGTCGGCACGAATGGCAGCCATCGCACCCTCATCAGCGTGTGTGGCCGCAATTTGCTTCTCTGCTGCCAAATGCTCCTTGAGCTCCTGGCTATACTGCGTGCACCATGGCTTAGGGCAGCGCTTATTTGGGGGAGGGGTCGGTGATTTGGGTGGAAGGTGTCGCGCCAGCGGTCGGGGCATGTGGGATGTGGAAGGATGAGGAGGATGGGCGTCGGGTGTGGATTATCTACCTGGATCAACGAGGCCGAGAAGTATGGAAGGAGGGTCGCCGGCGAGGAGGCGGCGCTGCAAGCAAGGAGTGAAGGTTTCAACTTGGAAAGGAAGAGGGAAAAAGGGGAAATGTGGCTTTTGGTAAGGGGAGGGGCGGGGAGGTAGATATTTCGGCGGAAACCAAAAAATTTGGATCGGTGCAGCGAAAAAACTGGCCCGCAAAGTGTCATCAAACACGGTCCCTTATTCAAAACTGTGTATGATATGTGAACATCACAAACAATTCAGATAGCTTAACCCATGTGTGATGAGTTTGAACGTCAAAAAATTTGGTTCGAATTTCCCTGGTTACAGTGGTCATCCACGTCATTGCATAATTTGGGTACACAAAGGAGACTACAGCACACCCGCACTTCTTAATCGAGCAAGTTCAGCAATTAAACAGAGCTAGCTGACCTAAACATTACTCTAACAAATTAAAGATCGGCGCCCTTAATTAAACAAAACAAAGAGTACTACTATGGCTGGTGCTCGTCGATCTCCGCGGCCTCCTCCATGTCCAGCTCGCGCCTGATGGTCTCCTGGGGAAGGGGCTCCATGGCATCCATCACACCATACTCGTCAAGCATCTCGCCATCCGCGTCCGCAGTCTCTTTGGAAAAGGCCACCACGAGCTGGGCATGGGCGGCCGCGATCTAGGCTTGGAAGGGCTCCGTCGTGGCAAGGTATGTGGCGGAGGAACGGACGATTGCTCGAACGCTCTCGACGATTGCCAACTTTTCGGTCGTGGGTTGCCGACCGTTGTCCGAGAAGCTTCGCTTGATTTGTGAGGTGACCGCCATGAGCTGGGCGTGGATGGCCTCGACATGGTCGTGGGCGGCATCCATCAGGGCTAAGGCCGCCGCTGTGGAACGGACAGCTGTAGTGCCGCTCTCGCCAGTTGCTATCCCCGAGGCAGATGTTCATGCCGCCACCTGAGTAGCAATAGCGGCCGTTTGGGGTGCCTTGGCCGCCCGGTCGCAGATTTCGGCCGCGCTCACAAGCCTTGTTAGCACGCGCCTAGTGGTCGCGGCCGCGCTCTCACCGGAGTTGCCCTGACGAAGCAGGTCCACGTCCCCATCTTTCACCAGCGATGATTGAACAGTGAAATGATATTTGGGGAGCGAGCTAGTGTGCTTGACACGCCGGCTGTGGACTATAGCCGATGCACCTTCTCGCGTAAGCCATATGCGTACTATGCTTCGATGGTGCTCCAAGATATTTTGTGTTGCATCTCACACGGTTGGTGATAATTAAATGTGTGTGATCTACTTGATTTTTTGTCTTGATTTGAATTACATAATGGGGTCACAGCGGCAAAGGAGGATGTTTGAATTGCTAGAAATTTTATCTGCATTGAACATGCAACTATGGGTGTGTCGTCAAATTTTTTGGAATTATTCAGGGTTCGTATGGACATTTTTATACATTAACTTGGTTTTCTAGGCATTTCAGGTGCACAATTCAAAATTAAACTACATGCACATGCTCCGGTGCACCAAAATGGGTTGTAAAATCATATATGTGTTCCATGCAAGAAGTGGGGATGAATTTCAAACACCACGGCACTATGGCTCTCCAGAAACGTTGAGGTACTTGCTTTTGTAATTGTCGTAAATCCAAAACTCATCTGAAATTCATGAACCTTGGCATGCTATCATGGAATGGCATCAACATGTTGGGGTAAAAAATATTGTCCCATTTGGGGTAGGATATGTGTAAGCTTCTCACAAACCAGAGCTTCTCACAAGAAGCCTCATGGTTCCGGTAGGGAAACGTGTCAACTTTGTGGATGAAACGATATCTGTTGCCTCTTCTTAATTTCAAAAAATTTCTAGTGTCAATGTAGAACAACAGGAGTATTGTGTAATTTTTTTGGGATTTTTCGTCGTTCGCTAGGACATTTTTATACATTAAATGAGTTTTCTATGCACTTATGTGCATAATTCAAATTTGAACTACATGCACATGCTCCAGTGCATATAAATGGGTTGAAAAATCAAATGTGTGTCCTTGGTTGCAAGCGTAGGTCCCATGCAAGAAATGGGAATGAATGTCAAACACCTTTGCCACCGTCGCTCGGCCGCTAACATTGAGATACATGGTTTTAAAATTCTAGTAAATCGAAAACTCGTCTGAAATTCATGAAACTTGAAATGATATCATGGAACGGCATCAACATGCCGTGGTAATAATATTGTCCCATTTGGGGCAGGTTTGGGTATAAGCTTCTCACAACAAGCCTCATGGTTACGTTAGGGAACGTTTCACCTTTCTGGATGAAACGATATCTGTTGCCTCTTCTTGATTTCAAAAAACAATTCTACTATCAACATAGAACAACATGAGTGTTGTGTTAAATTTTGGGAATTTTCGGGGTTCGTTTGGACATGTTTATACATTAACTGAGTTTTCTATGCATTTATGTGCATAATTCAAATTTCAACTACAGGCACATGCTCCAGTGCATATAAATTGCCTGAAAAATCAAATTTGTGTCCTTGGTTGCATGCTTAGGTCCCATGCAAGGAATGAGAATGAATATCAAACACCTTGCCACCGTCGCTCGGCCGCAAACATTGAGATACATGGTTTTTTAATTCTAGTAAATCCAAAACTCGTCTGAAATTCATGAAACTTGGCATGCTATCATGGAGCGGCACCAACATGCCGTGGTAAAAAAATTATCTCATTTGGGGCAGGCTTGGGTATAAGCTTCTCACAAGAAAGCCTGGTGGTTTTAGTAGGGAACGTGCCACCTTTGGGGACGAAACGATATCTATTGCATCTTCTTACTTTCAAAATTTTTCTAGTGTCAACATAGAACAACAGGAGTGTTGTGTTAAATTTTTAAATTTTTCGGGGTTTGTTTGGACATTATTACACATTAATTGGGTTTTCTAGGCATTTTATATGCATAATTCAAATTTGAACTACATGCACATGCTCTAGTGCATATAAATTGGTTAAAAATCAAATATGTGTCCTTGGGTGCATTGTTAGGTCCCATGCAAGAAATGGGAATGAATGTCAAGCACCTTGCCACCGTCGCTCGGTCGCAAACGTTGAGATACTTTGCTTTTAAATTCTAGTAAATCCAAAACTCGTCTAAAATTCATGAAACTTGGCATGCTATCATGTAGCGGCATCAACATGTTGTGGTAAATTTTTTGTCCCATTTGGGGCAGGTTTGGGTATAAGCTTCTCGCAAACCAGAGCTTCTCACAACAGTCCTGATGGTTTCGGTATGGAACATGCCAGCTTTGGCGGCAAAACGATATCCGTTGCCTCTTCTTGCTTTCAAATTTTTTTCTAGTGTCAACATAGAACAACATGAGTGTTGTGTCATTTTTTGGGATTTTTCGGGGTTCGCTATGACATTTTTATACATTAATTGGGTTCTCTAGGCATTTTATTTGCATAATTCAAATTTGAACTGCAAGCACATGCTCTAGTGTAGAAAATGGGTTCAAAAATAAAATGTGTGTTCTTGGGTGCATTCTTAGGTCCCATGTAAGAAATGGGAATGCATTTCAAACACTAGGGCACCGTTGATTGCCGGTAAAAAGTTGAGATACTTTGTTTTTAAATTCTAGTAAATCCAAAACTCGTTCGAAATTCATGAAACTTGGCATGCTATCATGGAATGGCACCCGACATGATGTCGTATTTTTCGTATCCATTTTGAGAGAAGGCGCACTCGAATAACAACCAACAAAGGCATTTTAAAACAAATAGCTGCCACTTTAACATCTCAAATGTTTAGTATAATTTAAATCGTGTGTGTTCTGTTAACCATTCACGTGATGCCATGCCTCACTCTTTTAATGGCTAGGAGGTGCCGTGCGGATAGGTGCTTGACTGAACGGGAGGCGTGCGAGCTGTACTCCAATGCACAGGCTAATCGGGAAGCGTGTGAGTTGTACGCCACGCAGGCTCAAGGGGAAGCGAGCCCTTTGACTTCCATGGCCGCCCGCCTTGCTCGCATCCTCTCCATTAATGGTGCCCAAGCCGCAGTTAATACGGGCGGCCTTATTGTTCGCCTCCCATTCCCCTCCCATAGACCTCCACCAACGCCATGGCGTAGAAGGATCATCTACCACTAGTCTTCCAGTTGGGTTTAATATTGTATCTCGATCATATGAATATAAATTAGCAGTGTGACTGAATGAAAGATATGGTTTGAATGAACTTGCGTCTTTCTCTCTGAATGTACAAACTTATCAAACGATTTTCTATAAAAAAAGTCAATGGTTTTTAAATATAAAACACTCATCGCAAACATTTTAGATAGAACACCTGTATGCAAACCAATAGCTTCCCCAGGAAGCCAAGAGAAAATGTGCCGAGCAGGATTTGTGCACCTCTTGATCGCAATGTTTTAGATAGAATACCCATATGTAAACCGATAGCTTCCCCAATAAGCCAAGGAAAATTGTGTCGAGCAGGATTTGTGCAGCTCTTGTTCGCAAACGTTTTATATAGAACACTCCTATGCAAAGTGAGAGCTATGGTCTTCCCCAGTAAGCCAAAGGAAATTTGCTGCGTAGGATTTGTGCATCTCTTCAATGCAAACGGTTCAGATTGAATACGGTATGCAAAGCAAGAATTCGGCGCTAAGCCAAGAGAAAATCTGACAAGCAGGATTTGTACCTCCCTTCAATGTAAACGGGTTTTTCAGATGACCCGTGTGCAACCGCACGTATAGACAATTTGGTAAGATTTTGCATCTCTCATATTGGTTATATTGCCATTTGTCAAACTGGAAAGATTGACATTTGTTGATCCAGTAACATTGCCATTTGTCAACCTTGTAACACTGCCATTTGTCAAAATATGCAGCTAAAAATCACTAGCACTATCTAATTTTTGCAACTAAAATTCAGTAATTAAGCATAGATTTCATTCATAGATTAAGTATTCGTTCTTTCATACAAACAATTCAAGTCAACAGCTGAACCGACCAAACTTTTCCCCAATTGTTGCCAACCACGTACTGAAATAACTAGTTTAACTATATATAGTAGCTACTTTTAAGTACGTTGTACAGTTCCACCACATCTATAGTTAGATGACCTGAACAAAATAGCCCCTAAATACTACTACTACGGAGGGGCTTCGTACTACTTCCGGCAGCCTCTCCTCTACCGAGCACGCTCAGTAAGAGGCAGAGGAGGACGAGTCTACCCACGAGCTGGACAACTGCAATATGGTGCCTGACACTGTTGTACCTTCAGCGACGCTCACCTCAAACGCCCTCTGTCGCTCCAGACAACCCCTCTTGAAGTGGCGGGACTCCTCATAGATCTCCTTATTCCTCGCCTCTGTGTCGGCATGTGCTGCAGCCACGGCGGCGGTAAGGCTCTTTCCGTGCTCGACGAGGTGCTCCTCCTCCTCCCGCAGGAACTCGATGTAGCGCGCAAGGTCGCTGACGCACGTGCGGGCCTCCACCTCTGCCTCCCGCCTTCGGGCGGTGGTGGCGGAGCGGGTGAAGGCCACGGTGGCTAGCAGTGGGGTGGCGGCCACGACGGCCACCTCACGCCTTCAGGCCGCGGCGGTGGAGCAGGCGATGGCCCTGGCTTTCGACGGTGGTGCGGTGGCCACGGCGGCAGATGGTGGGGTGGCGGCAATGGCGGCCGTCAACAGCTGCCGACGGGCAGCAGCGACGGAGCGTGTGGTGGGTGTTCCACGCACAGCCAATAGGAGGGACGCCATGCGCACTACACTACGCCCAGGACTGAGCCGCCGCCGCAGTGTAGCCTCCCAGCTGGAACTGTCCTCTAATGATGGCGTAATGGCTGACCGACGACGACAGAGCGATGCCATTGGCGATTGTGGGAGAAGCAGACGTGATAAGCTACAGGGAGGAAGGGGAAAATGCGATGCAGGACTCGCCGGCAGTGGGGGTTTATATAGCAGGCTGGTAAGCATTGGGATTTTGGGGCATTTCACCGAGTCGGCTGGGAATCTTGCGCGGGAACCTGCGCGGTTTTGCGGGAACGGGCTCACCACCGTTTGGCCAAAAGAACGCCCCTGTGCGTTGCTCAAGCTTGCGCTCGAAGCCGTCTGCGGCAGCGGGGTGACAAGACGTGCGAGAGGAGGACGAAAGGACACGTACACATACGGTTAATAAAAAAGCGTTTGCGATTTTATTACCTACTACCCCAGTCCCGTCCTGGTTTATAAGTAGGATTTAACTAATAAAAGACGAATGCATGTCACCAAATATTATATCGTTGGATTCGTATTTGAACATAGTTTCCAATTATATAATTTTAATAACATGCATTAACATTTTGTTGGTTAAATTTAAGGTCAAAATATGGCACAGAATATAAAGGGGACTAATAGACCAAGACGGAGGTAGTAGCACACAGCCGCTCTCTACGCAGCGACGCAACTGCCGGCCAGCTTGTAGACAATCATTCCCTGCGTGTTCAACCGCTCTATGCATGTGGTTGCTCGCGATTGAGGCGGCCGCGGTGCACTCTGCTCAAGACTCCCGCCCGACTTGATGTTAGCAGCAATCGTCTGTGTTACTATTGGTCTTCGCACACATTTCTGATTACGGACCTGTTTGCCGTGTATCACACACATCTTGTTCAGTTGAACTGTTTTTGTTGTCATGGCTCATCGCAAACAGTTCATCCGAGTGAACTGTATGCCCTCCATTGCACACACATTGATCTGGCTGACCGTTTCTATTGTGTTGCCTAATCACACACAGTTCATCCTAGTGAACTGTATGCCATGTATCGCACACACCCTCATCTGGCGGCCCGTTTCTATTATTCTGCCTCATCGCAAATAGTTCAACTGGATTAACCGTTTGCCACGCATCGCACATGCAACTCTAATCTGAACTGTGTTTGATGCCACCGCCATGGCAAACGTTTTGTATCTTTTGTGAAGGTTTTATTACATCACCGTTTGTGATTAATGCATCGCACACAGTTTCGACGAAGGGTCTCTGATTGGACTGTCACATTTGGACCAACCTGCAGTAGTGTATTGCTACTATTACAACTGCTACAAAACTGTTACTGTTGTTACAGTTACCACTGCTATCAAACTATCATATTATTGTGCTATTGATCACTTTGTTGTAGATATTTAATCTACAGGTGTGGTTGAATTATCAACTCAACTACTAATACTTACAAATATTCTTTGGCTCCCCTTGTGTCAAATCTATAAATTGGGTTGAATACTCTACCCTCGAAAACTGTTGCGATCCCCTATACTTGTGGGTTATAAGCTTCATTTAGATTATTTTGAGAGTTAGTACAATTTTGAAGAAATACTCTCATACTTCACTTAGATTATTTTGAGAGTTAGATTTTTTTTGAAGAAATATCCTCTCATGCATCACTTATATTATTTTGAGAGATGAAAATTTTGAAGAAATATTTATGCTCTCGTGCTTCACTTAAATTTGTTTGAGTACTTGTTATTAGCAATGGCAATTTGCTTAAGATATGAAATTGGTCCCAAAGTGATAGATATTCAATAGGGATATAATAAAAACTTTCATGAAGACCATTGGATATCAAAACTTGATTCCTTGCAATAGTTTTGCGATATGGAGATCATAATATGTGAGTCATGTTGGGGAGTAATTATGCTTTAGTAAGAATATTGGTGTTAAGGTTTGTGATTCCCTATGCAAGCACGAAAGCCAATAGTTATGCAACAAAGTTACATCCTACTTATGGTGCATTTATTCAGTGTTAGTTATGTTCAATGCTCATTTATGATCATTTTCGTTTTTTGGTTGGTTGCTTCTCAATCTATTTGCTAGCCTCCATTTGTACTAAGTGGGAATACTGCTTGTGCATCCAAATCCTAAACCAAGTTGTGCCAAATGAGTCCACCATACCTACCTATATGCGGTGTTTCCATGTCGTTCCAAGTAAATTTGTATGTGCCAGCTCTAATTTTCAAAATGAATTTCATTTTTGTGTGCTCGTACCACTCATGAAGCGGTAGGGGGGCCAATATTTTCCATGCTAGGTATGTTATTCTCAAAACGAGTGTTTATTCACCTGTCATTGCACGAGAGTGTGGCAGGTAATAGGGATGCCCAGTCCAGAAATGGGAAAAAATATGTTGCTAATAATAAATTCCGTGGAAAGTGTTGGTATGGAAGGTACCCGTGGATACGGCTAGCCGTGGATTGTGAAAGAATGGTGGAAAAGGAAATAAACTTTATTTTATGTTTGGGAACCGCCTAAGGTTTACCTAGCATGGAAGATATTTGGAATTCTCGGTCGTTTTCATTGACATGAAAAGCATGCCTCTCAAAACAATTTTATCACTTAATTTAAGCTATGAGCTCTGACACCTCTACAAATCTCTGATTCCCTCTACGAAGGGCCTATCTATTTACTTTTATGCAATTTTTATTTTTATTGAGTCTCCATCTTCTCTTATAAAGCACCAACTAGGGAACACTATTGTCATACTTGTGCATTGGATGTAGCTAATATTTGGGTGTGTTTCATGAATGGATCAATGATTGAGCATAATGGGCTAGGGATAACTTTCTTTAGCGTTGGTATTTTGAAACACATGGTTGCTTGTTGTTATGCTTGAGTATTGATGTCTTCATGTCAAATTATAGGCTATTGCTTTGAATCACTTAAGGTCCAAATATCCATGCTACAAAACAAAAGAATATGTGATGAACATGATAGGTGGCATTCCACATCAAAAAATTGTTTTTATCATTTACCTACTCGACGACGAGCAGAATTTAAGATTGGGGATGCTTGATACGTCTCCCACGTATCTATAATTTTTTATTGTCCATGCTATTAAAGTATCAATCTTGGATATTTTATATACATTTACTAGCAACTTTATATCATTTTTTGGGACTAACCTATTGACATAGTGCCAGTTAATGTTTTTGCTTGTTTTTTACTTCGCGGAATATCAATACCCAACGTAGTCCAATTGCCAGGAACTTTTTGGAGTTTTTTTCTGGTGATATAAGACCCTAGAAGCTTCTAGTGCACACGAGAGGAGACCCTATAACTTTTTGGAGATTTTTTTGAGCTAGTGGATGGACGTGAACGTGCGGTACAGCGAACCGCCCGTCAGCTCCTAATCTCAAATATAAACTGCACTAGTTCGCGCCTGCAGAACATCCATTTCGAAGGGATGAAGTGCATTGAAAAAAAATGAAAGGGCCGAAGCCCTGCAGTTACCATCTCATCTCGTGTAAACCAATTCCCAAAGGGACAGGGAAGTTTGTTGCCATTGACATGGATTCGCAAGGCGGTGGTGCTTCTCGTCCTCGTCCAGGTTGGGAGACATTGGACAACGATCCTTTGGGAGAAATCGTAAGTCACTCTGACTTCCTCACATCCGCAAGACACATCGATACTTGCATCAAATACTTTAAGACCACGCGTAAATATGCGTGGGAGAAGGCCATGCTAGTTGATCTGCCATGCGTCCTCAAGGACAAGGATGTTTCCTAGGGGGTCTCTCAAGCGCGGTGTGTCCATAGTTGCAAGTTGACGCCCCTTGAGATGCCGACATTGAGGGGCACTCGGGTGGCTACGGGTTAGCCGCTATGACTCGGTTGGGTCAACTTTTTTTGACCAGGCCGACATTGCGGAGAGGATTTAGGGCTGGTGTCCGGCTCTAAAACTTCAGTGAACACAAAGAAACGCTAAAAGTTCTAAAGTATGTCGCTTATCGATATTGTACGTTAATGATACTACGGGAGACATGCATTATTACTTTCTTAGTCCCGGTTTATTGGTCCCCTTCGCATTTTGTGCTAAATTTTGACCTTAGATTTAACTAACAAAATGTTAATGCATGTGACCAAATATAATATCACTGGAAACTATGTTCAAACACAAATCCAATGATATAATTTTTGGTGACATGCATTAACATTTTATTAGTTAAATCTTTGATCAAAATTTGGCACAAAATACAATAGGGACCAATAAACGATGACGGAGGTGGTACTAGTAACTAGTAGTACTGGTAGATGCTCATAATTAATTAAAGAAACATACGGTTGAACACACACACACATGCTAACTAGTGCTAGTACTACTTCTCACATGCTGTCCAGACGCAATCGTTCACTTTATCGTCACCGACACCTTTGCCCTGGTTGTTAAATCAGGGATGATTCACATTGTTCTTCAACTCGCGGTATCTCGCGCCTAGGCGGTGTACCAGATGGATGTCTCCAACGCTTTTCTTCACGGGCATCTTGAGGAGCGGGTCTTTTGTCAACAGCCCACTAGGTTTGTTGATGTAACACACCAGATCATGTGTGTCTACTTTCGCTCTCATTGTATGGTCTCAAGCAAGCCTCACGCGCTTGGTACCAACGCATCACAACACTTCTTCACGAACTCGGTTTCCGCTCTACATGCTCCGATGCTTCACCGTTCGTCTACCACTAGGGCGATGTCATAGCTTATCTACTCCTCTATGTCCACTACATAATTCTGACAACATCCACACCTGCTCTCCTTCGACAGCTCACTGATCACCGTCATGCTGAGTTCACCATTAAGGACTTGAGTCCTCTGCACTGTGGGAGATGTAGTAGAAAAAAATGCCCTACGATCACCCAGGAATAATATGAAGATGCATATAGAGTTTGGATCAACGATTGCTACCGACTCCGGAGTGCAGCGGAAGTAGACGAGTCAGTGTAGATCATACTTGGAGTCCCTCGAATCGTCAATGGGGATCCTATGAACTGCCCTCGAATAGAAGACCGAAAGCACGACCTCTCTACTTGGTTGCAAGCATATGGTCTTCACGATCCGGCAGCGCTTCACCGTCCAGAGCTAATCGTCGCCTGATAATTAGAAGGAGGAAATTAGAACCACACTGGGCTTCTAATTATGACAATTAGAGGAACTAGGTCTAGCTCTAAGTAGTCAACTAGGACCAACCATAACTAGAACTAGATGAACTAGAGGGGCCTCAAAAACTTGTATACTCCCTCCATTCCTTTATATAAGGTGTATTTATTTTTTGATAAAATTCTACAATGTAAGGTGCATTTGTTCTAATTCCTCGTAAATCTGATCTTGACCCTCCAGAAAAAGGAAAGTATCTCTCCCCCGATTGCATGTATCTCTCCTTGTAGAGAAAGAAAAGGAAACCATCTCTCTCATGATTGTGTGTATCTCTTCCTTTCCTAGCCTAAATGATTTACTTGCTGCTAATCTCAAAATTAGAACGAACCATTGTCCGTCCCAATAGGTGACAATTGGCGTTCCTTGTCCGGTGATTACGGAGGCGATCACGTCCAGGGTCTAGGGTTCTTGTTCCCAGATCTTGTGGACTCCGATCTGGTCCCGATCTCGTGGCTTGCCTTCGCCCTGGGGGTCTCTCGTTCCAGCCGTCAAGCGATCCTCATACTGTTCTCTTCATCAAAAACCTTCTGTGCATTTCCTGGGGCGCGCGGTCGTAAGACACCCTAAACCTAGGTGGAGGCGGGAGGGGTATGGAGGGAGGAAGCAATGGAAGGGGTTGTCGCATTGATGAAGGGTCTGAAGCTGTTGGAGGAGGAGAGGAAGGGGGGTCAGAATTAAGATCTCAGTCAAGGAGAAGGGGAATAGGGGAGAGGTGCAGGTGGTGGGGAAGGTAATCTGGAGAAACTTGCACATCCAAATGCGGTGAAATTGTCCTTAGGTAAAGCATGGTGTCCCATCAAAGGGATTGATTGTAAGGAGGTGGAGGAGAATACGTTTCTCTTCACGTTCTTCCAGGAATCTGGTAAAAGAAAGGCGATAGATTGCGGCCCATGGATGTTTGCCAAGGAATTGGTCGTGGTTGAGGATTTTATCCCGAGCAAACGTTTGGAGGACTATGCGTTCATCAACATACCAATATGGGTCCGAGTCTTTAATCTACCACTAGGTATGATGAATGTTGACTCTGCCCAGGAGATTGGGAACATAATTGGCTAGTTTGTAGAAGCGGATACTACAGCTGATGGGAATGCTATTGGGAATTTCTTAAGGATCAAGATCAGAATGCTCATTAATAAGCCGCTCATGAGGGGGTTAACACTCGATGAAGAAGAGGAGGAGAAGGATCATGGGGCTAAAATGAGGAAGGTTGGAGGAGCTGGGAGTGAGAAGGAGGAAGAGGAGGGAGGATGGTGCCATTTTGAATATGAATACCTCCCCGACTTCTGCTACACTTGTGGTATGATTGGGCACGGGGAGAAAGACTGCCTGATTAAACTGGATAAAGGAGAGACACCGCAGTTTGGCCGATGGCTGAAAGCAAATATGGGGTAGAGGAGAACTGGATCAAAGGAGGGGTTTTGGCGTAGTGCGGGGCATGGGGGTGGAGGTAGCAGAACCTTCGGCTATAGTAGATCAAGTCAAAGGTCCAGAAGCAACAGTGACAGCCTGTCCTGGTGTAAGAGTGACTCACGGTCTAGCGGACGCGTTGACAGCAAGGTGGACGGAGGAGAGGAAGTGACAAGCCCACCCAAAGCTGGATACATGCGGGAAAACATGGGCATCCCGAGGAAGTTGCTGTTGGAAGAAGGTGGGGATGTGGGCAAGAATAGGAAGAGCTATGTGGTGCCAGCCATTAGAGGTGATCAGGGGGATTCGAAGGGGGAGCAGGCGAGTGATATGTTGGTGGATCTGAAGGGTCATAAGGTCCTGCATGGGAAAGAGAGGAGGACTGAGGGAGTAGGTGTGGAAAGAAGCAAATCTGTGGGTGGACAAGGGAGGAAGGTGGATGGAAAACGGTACAAGAAGCAGGGGAGAGGGGGAAGGGAGATTCTGAAGGGTAGGGCTAGCGAGAGGGAGCAGGTGCTGGGACGAAAGAGAAGTTTATTGGAGGAGGAGAAGGAGGGAGACCACAAGAAGGGCAAGATGGGAGAAGAGCTGCAAGCGGACCGGGTGGATGCTTCTGTGGAGGCTGCAAACAAAACTAGAATATCGGCCGGGCTGCTAGAGAAGCCCCGCCGGGAGCAATGAAACTGATCGGTTGGAACTGCCGGGGGCTTGGGAACGGCCGTAGTTCGTAGCCTCCTCGAATTGGGGAGGGTGGAGGATCCCGACATTGTGTTTCTGGCGGAGACTAACATGACAACAAAAGAACTGGAGAGATTCAGGTGGATGCTTGGCCTTGTTCATATGACGGCAGGGAACTCGGAGTGAAGGAGCGGTGTGGCTTTGTTTTGGAGGAGGGGGATTGATGTAGTGATGAGATCGTATGGCATGAGACACGTAGACGTGGATGTGAGGGAAGAGAATGGAAGACTATGGAGGATGACGGGTGTGTACGGTGAGTCAGTCACGGAGCGGAAGATAGAAACGTGGCATACGCTAAGAATCCTGGGGCAACAACACTAGGATGGGCGGCCGTGGATATGTCTAGGAGACTTCAACGAAATTCTTTCGGATGATGAGAAAGTTGGAGGGGTGATGAGGCCACAAACAAAGATGGACAATTTTCGGGGATCTCTGGAAGCGTGTGATCTCACTGATATTGGCTACACGGGAGACAAGTACACTTGGAGGAATCATAGTAAGGACATTAACAACTACATATCTGAAAGGCTAGATCGGGCAACAGCAAACCCTGCTTGGTGTGAGATGTTCCCAGACTAAAACATGATCAATGGACCACCATGCCACTCGGACCATCGATCGGTAATTGTATGCACTCAAGGAGAAGGGAGAATGATCGGCCGGGGTGATAGGGGTTTTAGGTTTGAAGCATGGTGGTTGAAGGAGCGGGGATGTAGTGCTGAAATCCAAGGAGCATGGGAGGAAGGAATGATGCGGGACGGAGCAAATGTGGTTCAATCTATGTGGTGTGTTGCAGGAAGAATGAGGAAGTGGCATAGAGAAGTAGTGGGGGAACTAGAGGGGTGTCTAAAAAAGCTAAGAGTGATCTGGAGGAATGTATGTGTGCCCCGGTGTCGGAGAACAAGATAAGAGAGGATGCAAGGTTGCGGCGTGTGGTTGAAGAGCTTGAGGAGAAGAAGAACATTAAGGCGCTACAAAGATCACATGTGTCATGGCTGCGGGATGGGAATAGAAGCACTCAATACTTTATGGCGGTGGCGAATGTTAGAAGGAAGGCCAATAGAGTAAAGGAGCTGAGTAGGTATGATGGCTCGGTGGTGAAGGAGGGAGAGGGACTCTCTGACTATATTTGCTCTTTTTTTTAGGATCTCTTTGCCACATCGACAGGGTCGAGAATCAATGAACTTATTGAGAAGGTTGAACCCTGGGTCACAGTGAACATGAGGAGCATACTTGATGCTGAATTTACTCGGGAAGAAGTCAAGACTGGGTTGGATCATATTGGTGACCTTAAAGCCCCGGGGCCGGATGGGATGCCGTCGCTTGTGTACAAGCGCCATTGGCATTTTATGGGCGATAAAGTGGTAAAGAAGTTCTTGCTGTGCTGAATGGGGATAACATGCCCGAGGGGTGGAATGATACGGTGGTTGTGCTAATCCCGAAGGACAAGAACCCAAACCAAATAAAAGATCTCTGGCCTATAAGCTTGTGTAATGTTATTTATAACCTTGTGTCCAAGGTCATTGCTAACCGGCTCAAGATGATCCTGCCTGCCATCATATCGGAGAACCAAAGTGCCTTTGTCCCTGGTAGATTAATCACGGATAACGTCCTTGTGGCATATGAGCTATCACACTGTCTGCTAAACAAGAAGAAGGGGAAGCAAGGGGTGGCAACAGTGAAGGCTGATATGAGCAAAGCCTATGATCGAGTCGAATGGAACTTTGTACGGGTCATGCTTACTAAGATGGGCTTTAGCAATAACTGGGTTCAATTGATCATGAAATGCATCACCTCGGTTCATTATCAGATCAAGGTCAATGGAGAGCTGACACGCCAATTTTGCCCTTCGTGAGGCCTCCGACAAGGTGACCCGGCATCCCCATATCTATTTGTTATTTGTGCGGAAGGGTTGTCTGCTCTACTCCATGATGCAGAAAGGGCTGGGAAAATCAGTGGAGTCAAAATATGTAGTGTAGCCCCAGTGGTCTCCCATCTTCTCTTTGCCGATGACTCGGTGTTGCTGCTGAAAACCAACCAGGAATAGGGGGCGGCCCTAAAGGAAATACTGGACTTATATGAGGACTGCTCAGGCCAATGTATTAATACCGAGAAATCAGCCATCATGTTCAGTCCAAATACTCCAGCAGCAGTGAAAGAGGATGTCAAAGAAGTGTTGCAGATTAGAAGTGAGACATGGAATGAGAAATACCTTGGCTTACCTGTGCATGTTGGTAGATCCAGGAAGAAGGCCTTCTCCTTTGTGAAGAGTGGTATGGCTGGGCGGGTTTATGGATGGAAGGAGAAGCTCATTGTGAAGTCAGGAAAGGAAACTCTCGTCACGACTGTGGCCCAAGCAATCCCAACCTTCGCTATGTCCTACTTCTACCTGACAAAATACTTCTGCAAGGATCTCAGTTCACTCATTGGTACTTATTGGTGGAGTCAGCAAGAAAAAGAGCACACAATGCACTGGATTAGTTGGCAGAAGCTCACGGAATCAAAATCAAGGGGTGGTCTTGGATTTCAAGATATGCACTGGTACGCGTCGGTGCTATACAAACGGTTTTTAACCCCTTTCCTTGACGGTGTTCGTAACCGTCGCCAAGTGAGTGACGGCGATAGGGGGGTCCTTCCCACATGACCCAGAAACCGTCGGGGATATGCCCTCCTGGCACACACGCTCGGCAAAATGAGGTCATGTGCGACCGGCGAGTGCTCAAATACGGTTATACGTACAGTAGTGCTAAAAAAATACAATTATATAGGCGGAATTATTTCCGGCCGCAAGTACATCCCACACAGTCAGGACCCGCTAAACGTTTCCATTCATATGTATATCCCACACAGTCGCTCCAAGGAAAACGTTTCCGTTCGCAGGTACATCACACACAATTTCCCCCCTTAAATCGTTTATGATAGTGTTGCCATTGCACACGATATTAACAATTTTATCATTTGCGTTATTGAATGCTGATAACCCACAAGTATAGGAGATCGTTTGTAGCCTTCTTCGATAAATAAGAGTGTTGAACCCAACAAGGAGCTAAAGGTAGAACAAATATTCCCTCAAGTTCTATTGACCACAGGTACAACTCAACGCACACTTGACGTTTTCTTTACCTAAACCAAGTATGAAACTATTTTGCAAGAATAAAACTACGAGTACTTTGCGAGAATAAAACTACGAATAAATTGCGAGGTAATAGAAGTAGATAGCTTTTGTCAACAAGAAAGTAATTTGTCCCTAGGTAATCGATAACAACTACCGGTAATCATTCTTGTAATTTTATTTGAGGGAGAGGCATGAGCTAACATACTTTCTCTACTTGGATCATATGCACTTATGATTAGAACTCTAGCAAGCATCCGCAACTACTAAAGATCATTAAGGTCGTGAAACCCAACCACAACATTAAGTATCAAGTCCTCTTTATCCCATACGCAACAACCCACCTACTCGGGTTTAAGCTTCCGTCACTCTCGCAACCCACCATAAGCAAATCATGAACGTATTGCAACACCCTACAGCAGGGAGCCCTCACGTTTGCGCGAGATGGAGGGCACCATAGGATAGCACCATAAATAAAATATAAAATCATATCAACCAAGATCACGATTAACCCATAGGACAAAACGGATCTACTCCAACATCGTAGGGTAGCCAAATATCATTGGGAAATAATATATGGAGTTGAGCACCATGTTTAAGTAGAGATTACAACGGGGAGAAGAGGTGTTACACCGCTGCATACAGGGGAGAAAGTTGGTGTTGACGGTAACAAGATTGTTGATGTAGATCGTCGTCACGATCCTAGCCCCGACGGCAGTCCGGCGCCACCGGGAGAGAGGGGGAGAGAGCCCCCCTCCTTATTCTTCTTCTTCCTTGGCCTCCCCCCTAGATGGGAGGAGAGTTCCCCCTCTGGTCCATGGCCTCCATGGCGGCGGAGGGGTGGGAGCCCCTCCAAGATTGGATGTCCCTCTCTGTTCTCTTCTGTATTGCGCTCCCCAGATCTGGCCGAAAACCGTTTCTTATATTCCCGGAGATTCGTAACTCCGATTTCGCTGAGATTTTAACACGATTTTTTCTAGATATAAGCTTCCTTGTGCCCGAAGTAGAGCTCCAACCAACGTACGAGGTGAGCACAACCCACCACGACGCGCCTGGCACTTGGGGCGCGCCCTGGTGTCTTGTGGGCTGTGTGGGCCTTCGTTTGCGTTGATTCCAAGTCCCAAAAATCACATATATTCCAAAATAATTCTCCGTAAAATTTTGTTTCATTTTAACTTCGTTTGATATGGATTTTCTGCGAAACAAAAAACATGCAAAAAAAAGGAACTGACACTGGGCACTGGATCAATAGGTTAGTCCAATAAATCATATAAAAAGTTGCCAAAAGTATGTGAAAGTTGTATAATGTTGGCATGAAACAATCAAAAATTATAGATACATGGAGACGTATCAGCATCCCCAAGCTTAATTCCTACTCGTCCACGAGTAGGTAAATGATAAAAAGATAATTTTTGATGTGGAATGCTACCTAGCATAAACTTGGTCATGTGTCTAGTCATGGCATGAATATTAAGACATAAGTGATACAAAGCAATAGTCTATAATTTGACATAAAGACATCAATACCCAGGCATCCCAACAAATAATCATGTCTTTCAAAATATCAACGCTAAAGAAAGCTATCCCTACAAAATCATATAATCTTGTCATGCTCTGTCTTCTTAACAAAAAGTATTTATCATGCACAACCCCGATGACAAGCCGAGCAATTGGTTCATACTTTTTAAGGCGCTTCAGCTTTTTCAACTCTCACGCAATACATGAGTGCAAGCCATGGATATAGCACTACGGGTGGAATAGAGTATGATGATAGGGGTAAATATATAGAAGAGAAAAAAGTAAGAAAGTCTCACACCGACGCGGCTAACCAATGGGCTATGGAGATGCCCATCAGTTGATATCAACATGAGGAGTAGGGATTGCCATGCAACGAATGCACTAAGAGCTATAAGTGTATGAAAGCTCAATATGAAAACTAAGTGGGTGTGCATCTAATCCTATAATTAAAAATTCCCACTAGTATATGAAAGTGACAACATAGGAGACTCTCCATATGATAAACATGGTGCTACTTTGAAGCACAAGTGTGGTAAAGGATACTTACAATGCCCCTTCTCTCTTTGCTTATTTTTTCTTTTTCTTTTTTTTCTTTTTCTTTTTCTTTTTTTCCTTTTTTTCTCTCTCATTGTCTGGAGTCTCATCTCGACTTCTGGGGGAATCATAGTCTCCATCATCCTTTCCTCACTGGGGCACTGCTCTAAAAATGAAAATTGATCATCATCACACTTCTATTTACTTATAACTCGAAAGAAATAAAAATTACAACTCGATACCTATGACAAAGTATGACTCTATATGAATGCCTCTGGCAATGTACCGGGTTGTGCAATGATCTAGCGTAACATGTATGAAAAGACATGAACGGTGGCTGAGCCACAACTACTATGTCAGCTATATGATCATGCAAAGCAATATGACAATGAATGCTCAAGTCATCAAACGGAAGCGGTGGAAGTTGCATGGCAATATATCTCGGAATGGCCATGGAAAAGCCAAAATAGGTAGGTATGGTGGCTGTTTTGAGGAAGATATAATAAGGCTTATGTGTGATAGAGCGTATCATATCACGGGATTTGGATGCACCTGCAGAGTTTGCATTGACTCTCGAGGTGAGAAAGGGCAATGCACGGTACCGTAGAGGCTAGCAAATTGCGGAAAGGTAAGAGTGTGTATAATCCATGGACGCACATTAGTCATAAAGAACTCATGTACTTATTGCAAAAGTTTATTAGCCCTCAAAGCAAAGTACTACTACGCATGCCCCTAGGGGGAAAGATTGGTAGGAAAAGACAATCGCCTGTCCCCGACCGCCACTCATAAGGAAGGCAATCAATAATAAATCATGCTCCAACTTCATAGCATAACGAGAGACTATACGTTCATGCTTCGGGAAGCACAAACCTTAACACCAGTATTCTTACTAACCACAACCGTTTACTAGTACCTCCCACATATTACCATCTCTATATCGCAAAACTATTGCAAGAAATCAAACATATCATATTCAGTGATCCACAAGTTTTATGTAGGATTTTATGACTAACCATGCAATTGACCAATTTGTGTTGACTCTCTAAATAGATCTAAGTGAAGCATGAGAGTTTAATTCTTTCTACAAAAGATCATGCTCTAATAAATATAAGTGAAGCAAAAGAGTATTCTTCAAATAACGGTTTTCTGTGTGAAGAGAAACAGGCAATCCAAACTTCAAATGATATAAGTGAAGCACATGAAGCATTCTATAAAGCCACACTCAAAATATATAAGTGAAGTGCAATGAGCATTCTATAAATCAACCATGGACTATCTCATACCAGAATGGTGCATAAAAGCAAAATGAAAACCAAACACAAAAGACACTCCAAGATTCACACATATCACATGAACGATTCGAAGACGAAAACATACCGATACTTGTTGAAGAAAGATGGGATGCCTTCCGGGGCATCCCCAAGCTTAGACGCTTGAGTCTCCTTGAATATTTACTTGGGGTGCCTTGGGCATCCCCAAGCTTGAGCTCTTGCCTCTCCTCCTTCTCCTCATATCGAGACCTCCTCGATCTGATCACTTCACCCACACAAAACTCAACAGAAAGCTCGGTAAGATCCGTTAGTATAATAAAGCAAATCACTACTCTAAGTACTGTTGCAAACCAATTCATATTTTATTTTTGTATTGTAGCTACTGTAATATAACTTTTTCATGGCTTATTCCACTGATAGAATCAATAGTTTCATCAAAACAAGCAAAACAATGCATCAAAGATTCTCAGTTTCATCAAAACAAGCAAAACAATGCATCAAAAATAGAATCTGTCTTAAACAGGACAATCTGTAGTAATCTGAACATTCACCATACTTCTGGTACTCCAAAAATTCTAAAAAATTAGGACAAAATAAACAATTTGTATAGCAAGATTGTGCACAAAGTTCCAGAACCTTTCGAACGTTCCAGTAAAAAAAGTAAAATCACGCACTACAACCAAAGTTTCTGTTTTTAAACCGCACATACCAACAAGCAATCTACTCATCCTAAAGGCAAATCTTGGCACATTATTTTTATAATACACTGGAATTGTCCAAGGGGATAATTATTTTTGCTGAAAAGTTTCTGCAATTCAAGATTCACAAAGTTTCCATGGGCATGAACAAAGTTCAAGGCATGCTCCCGCTTCCACGGTGCTCGTCTATCTCACTTTCACTTTTCCTTTTGTGAAGTTTTAAGTTCCCCTCTATATTTTCTATTTTTAAACTTTATAAAAGCACTCAACAGAAATAAATGACTCTCTAAAACTTCCGGGTTGTCTCCCTGGCAGCACTTTCTTGGAAGCCATTAAGCTAGGCATAAAGTGCTCTCAAGTAATGGATCCACCCGGATCCCAAGGTATATAAAAGCCAATTTAATTAACAATGATTTGGCATTTAGTAATGAGCACAAAGCAACATATATCAAGCAATGACGAAGTCTAACTCTCTTCCTATGCATTGGCATGTCATACAAGAACAATTCATGCACATCAAGTAAAAAAGGCCAATACATAGCATAAACGGTTTCTTGCAATTTTATCGTGTTGGAAACATAGAGAGGTGGAGACATAGTTCCTCTCTCATAATAATTGCAAGTAGGAGCAGCAAGCACATGCATATTACATTCATCCAAATTATCATGTGCAACGGTAAAAGGCAACCCATCAATGTAATCCTTAATAAAAGCAAACTTCTCCGATATAGTGTAGTTTCGAGAATTCAAAAAGATAATAGGACTATCATGTGTGGGTGCAATAACAACAATGTCATTCTTAACATAAGGAACTATAGCAAGTTCATCTCCATAAGCATGATTTAAATTGGCATCATGGCCACAAGCATAGCAAGCATCATCAAAAAGGATATTTCAAACGAATCAACGCGATCATAGCAATTATCATGGCATTCATCCTTCGGTAATCATGGAGGGATATTAAACAATGTATGAGTTGAAGAGTTACTCTCATTAGAAGGTGGGCACGGGTGATCAGTCCGCTCTTCCTCCGCTTGTTCTTCGCTCTCCTCGTCATCTTTTTCATCCAATGAGCTCACAGTTTCATCAACTCTTTCTTCCGTAGACTCCTGCAAAATATTAGTCTCTTCTTGGACAGCGGAGACTTTCTCAATAAACACATCAATATCCGAATTGTATTTATAATTATCACAGCAACATTTAAGGATATCAAAAAATTTAGGTCTATAAACATCATCATCAAAAGCTTCATACTTTAAAAACAAAGATTCAATTTCATAAGCACCCTTAAAAGCAACAAATTCTTCTATTCGTCCCACATCATAGTAATCATATATACCATTAGCATAAGAAGCCAAGGTTTCATTATCATTAAATTCGCATGAAAAGGGAAGGTGTGGAGCATTCATCCTAGAGCAACAAGTAAAATCATATCTCAAGCATAAATCCCGAGCATATGAATGCAACATATAAATTTGATCCCATAAAAGTTTCCCTTTTTGTGTCAACCGATAATCTCTAAAGTATTCACCTTGATCCAACGTTACTCCCATTATCAAGTTGAATGGGGTTTTCTCAGGATTATCAAAGTAGCGCATAATATCTTTTACATAATGAGCATCGAGGGTTTTAGGAGGTTCCCCATCTCCATGAGTAGCAAGTACCACTAATTTTTTGGTGTTTCGTGTTCCATATCCATAAGTAAAGATAGAGAACAACTTAGAACAGGAAATAAAAACTACTTAGTAATAAAGCAAACAAGCACACACGAGAATATTCACCCCACGCTATTGCTCCCCGGCAACGGCGCCAGAAAAAGGTCTTGATAACCCACAAGTATAGGGGATCGTTTGTAGCCTTCTTCGATAAATAAGAGTGTCGAACCCAACAAGGAGATAAAGGTAGAACGAATATTCCCTCAAGTTCTATCGACCGCCAATACAACTCTATGCACACTTGACGTTTGCTTTACCTAAAACAAGTATGAAACTATTTTGCAAGAATAAAACTACAAGTACTTTACGAGAATAAAACTGTGAATAAATTGTGAGGTAATAAAAGTAGATAGCTTTTGTCAACAAGAAAGTCATTTGTCCCTAGGTAATCGATAACAAGTACCGGTAATCATTCTGCTAGTTTTATATGAGGGAGAGGCATGAGCTAACATACTTTCTTTACTTGGATCATATGCACTTATGATTGGAACTCTAGCAAGCATCCGCAACTACTAAAGATCATTAAGGTCATGAAACCTAACCATAGCATTAAGTATCAAGTCCTCTTTATCGCATACGCAACAACCCACCTACTCGGGTTTAAGCTTCCGTCACTCTCGCAACCCACCATAAGCAAATCATGAACATATTGCAACACCCTACAGCGGGGACCCCTCATGTTTGCGCGAGACGGAGGGCACCGTAGGACAGCACCATAAATAAAAATATACAATCATACCAACCAAGATCACGATCAACCCATAGGACAAAACGGATCTACTCAAACAGATAGGATAGCCAAATATCATTGGGAAATAATATATGGAGTTGAGCACCATGTTTAAGTAGAGATTACAGCAGGGAGAAGAGGTGTTACACCGCTGCATAGAGGGGGAGAAAGTTGGTGTTTACGGTAGAAAGATTGTTGATGTAGATCGTCGTCATGATCCTAGCCCCGGCGGCACTCCGGCACCACCGGGAGATAGGGGTGAGAGCCCTTCTTCCTTGGCCTCCCCCTAGATGGGAGGAGAGTTCCCCCTCTGGTCCATGGCCTCCATGGCGGAGGAGGGGCGGGAGCCCCTCCGAGATTGGATCTCCCTCTCTGTTCTCTTCTATTTCGCGCTCCCCAGATCTGGCCGAAAACCGTTTCTTATATTCTCGGAGATCCATAACTCCGATTTTGCTAAGATTTTAACACGATTTTTTCCGGATATAAGCTTCGTTGCGCCCGAAGTAGAGCTCCAACCGACGTATGAGGTGAGCATAACCCACCACCACGCGCCTGGCACCTAGGGCGTGCCATGGTGTCTTGTGGGCTGTGTGGGCCTCCGTTTGCATTGATTCCAAGTCCCAAAAATCACATATATTCCAAAATAATTCTCCGTAAAATTTTATTGCATTTGGACTTCGTTTGATATGGATTTTGTGCTAAACAAAAAACATGCAAAAAACAGGAGCTAGCACTAGGCACTGGATCAATAGGTTAGTCCAATAAATCATATAAAAAGTTGCCAAAAGTATGTGAAAGTTATATAATATTGGCATGAAACAGTCAAAAATTATAGATACGATGGAGACGTACCAAATGCATCACACACGGTGTGTAGAAGAAACTGTGTGGCAAAGGCTGTCCATCACACACAATTTTTATGTGGTAAACGTTTGCGCAAGGTGGCCTAACGCAAACAATTTTCAAGAGGATGCCGCGTGTGCAGTGGAGATTGATCGCACACATAGTGGGTCCTAGAAACGTGTCTGATCTCCACGTCTATCGTGGACGTTTCGCTTTTGCAAACCGTGTGTAGTGTAATCCCTAATTTATCCCTAATTAATCCCTAATTTAAAAATCACATGTTTTGAATTTGAAAGTAGGCAATCACTTATTTCGTATCCAACCATGTTTATTACAAATATAGGTTCAACCACGAATGCATAATTCGATGCACAGGTACATATACTGAAGAACTACAGAAGCACCAAGTAAAGAATGATGAACTACAGTTGTACTAAAGACTGTAAAGAGAGTGGCGAAAGACATTCTGGTTGCTGATCCCATATTGTGCCCTCCTCCATGCGTAATGCGCGCACGACTCTAGGATAACCCCTTGTGATGGCTGCCCGTCCATCCTTCACTATCTTCATTACGACTTCTCGATGCTCATTGTAGTCCTGATGAAATACTTTGACCTTCATTGCGTGTCCACCAATCATGTACTTTGCGAGGTAATCTTGAGTGAACTGCTTCGGGAACCACTGCGAACAAAAAAGATTCGGACATTGTTATCTAACAACTCATTATGGGCAGTAAAAAGAGAAGGCTGCAGAGTTTGTAGTTACCATCCTACAGCTCACTGTTGTGTTGGATAGAGCATAAACAAATAATTTTCTTTCCACCATTCGTATCTTTTTGCTAATAATCCTTATCAGTTTCCTCACGTGATGCTTGTTCATGAATATCTCATTGCCCCATACACAAAAAGGGTCAATGCATGGATCCTTGCCAAGGGCATATGTACCTACAAGCAACAAGTCAATATTAGAAGCAAACAAGTGTTTGGGCCTGGATATATATGCACTACATTATGGAACGATGGGGGAGTACAAGCCGAGGGATGAAGCTAACCTCGGCGGAAAATGGTGGCCACTCCCGTTGTTGTCCTGCATAAGTACTGGAAAGGCATGATAAGTATAGCAACCTTAACATCAAACAAATATAGCAAAGGTAAACAACGTCATCTCCAAATGATAGCTTGGGTGTGTTGGTTTCAGCATACTGTTAAAGCAGATATAAAATGGAAGGCAATGTTATGGATAGCAGGCTTAACAGCCATCAAATATTGCAATTCAAACAGGTATTGTTGAAAATGAATAGAACGTAGGTAATGCTTAAACATCACACTGGATAAATGTGTAAAACTGAAATAAAGGGCATGTGTTAACTACATCAGGCATAACTGGAACCAAATATAGCCGTTCAAACTGGTATTGATGCAGTCGAGCGGCACAGTCCCGACTTGCACATAATGAACAACACATTGTGAATGACTGAAATAAACAAGACATAAATGATCAGTATAACAACCAAATATAGCCATTGAAAACTGGACAGAGTCTCACTGCAACCAACCTAACAAGCAAATACAGATAAACAGCGCATATGCTTGAAAACTGGACAAATGCTCACTGCAACCAACCTAACAAGCAGATACAGATAAACAAGGCATCTGCTTGACAACTGGACAAATGCTAAAAAAAGCAACCTAACCACCAAATACAGATAAACAAGGCATCTGCTTCATAACTGGACAAATGCTCACTGCAACCAAACTAAGAACCAAATACATATAAACAAGGCATCTGCTCGATAACTGGAAAAATGCTCACTGCAACCAACCTAACAACCAAATACAGATAAACAAGGCATCTACTCACTATAAACAACCAAATATAGCCATTGGTGAAACTGAAGTGGACAATTCATACTTAAACATCACATAGCCCTATTGAACAATACGTTTTGCATAACTGAAATAATTAAACACGGCACAGTTAAAGCACCGCATGGCAAATGCTACTACAACAAAGGGTACGGGTTGGCGAGCTAGAAAAGGTAAGATTTGCTGATAGGATGTTGCCTCACATTTCATGGACGGGATCCTTCTAGTCGAAAGAGCACAAACCCATGCATGGTGCGCTCTCTGATGTCACATATGGGTTATTTCACCTTGGAAGAACCTTCATGGGTGCCCTCCTCGTGGTCGTGGTCGTGGTCGATGAGATCTGACTTGGCAATTGAGGATCCCAAGCCGCCGCCATAGAACGTGTCCTTCAGAAATGAAAAAATGGGCTCGATGGCGTATAAGGATCGCAAATCCTTGACCGCTTGGCGGAGGAGATCAGCGGCAGGGCCGTTGAAGAGATCGACAACGGTTGAACCAAAGGGGTTGGGGTGGACCACTTAACCTGTGACATGGCCCACATGAAGCCATCGATGTGGACGAGCTTGATGTCGTAGCCGGCTTTCCCGAGATACAAAAATACTCTAGCCCGCTGACATGAAGCCTTTGGCATGGCAACGTGGTCAACGTCTTCGCCGGCTTCCGCGGCGACGTGTTGCCCCGGGATCGACAAGTCGGGGCGAACGGCGGCCACCTCGCCAACGTCCGCCGGAGAGGCCATGATAAACCTCTTCTTGGCTGAACACTCATCGGGCTCCCCGGGATACGTGGTCGAGCTTATGCTGCGACATTCTGGAGCAGGGGATGTGGATTTGGCGGGGAGGGACACCGCAGGCCTCATCTAAAAACTCAAGGGAGTGGGGCAACGGTATGGGACTCGCTGGGTAACCTGAACTTTATTATCTAAGCTAGGAGGTACGGGTAGACCGGCAGGGGTTGGCGACGGTGGCGGCCGCGAGATAGGGTTCGAGGGGGGAGGGGGCTAGGTGAGGGGACTGTGGAGGGGGTGTTTGAAGATACGCCGCGTGTTGGGGATATTACCACTGGGCGTAAACCGGCCAGGAGAGGCCGGGTTAACTTCATAAGTAGTTCATCTGTATCTGAAGCCCATGAAGACAGACGGTGACGCTTCATGAAGGCTCGGGGCCCAAAGCCGGTAGACACAAACCGGTATTGAGATGTAAACTTGTGTTGTAAGATAGAAGTAGCAGAGACCGAGCCGGACACAATTATGAGCCGGCCTCGAAGTCTGTAAACCAACGGGCGTCAACCCATGTATATAAGGGACGACCCGGCGGCGGTTCAAAGACAACAGACAACAACTCGAGACTCAGGCAAAGCGTATTCGCTCCCTGGTCATCGAAACCCCATCAATTCCATCACAACTAGACGTAGGCTTTTACCTTCATCGTAAGGGGCCGAACTAGTATAAAACTCTCTTGCGTCCCTTGTCCGCCTTAACCCCTTTAAGCTAACCCGTAGCGATGGCTCCAGGACTAAGTCCTTTCTCTAGGACATCTGCCGTGACAAAACCACGACAGTTGGCGCCCACCGTGGGGCTATCGCACGATGGTTTCAAGTCCTTGGAGGGCAACTTCGAAGGACTCAAGGGTTACGCTGTGGGCCGGATGACCAAGAGTCATCGCGGCAAGCTCTACATCGACGATGCAGGCTGGGGCCCTGAGGCCGGCTACGGGTATCGGGTCCCCTTTGGTGGCATACACGTTTTCATTGGCAAGATCGACGAACCGGGCCCTGAGCCGGACATCTGCACCGACCTCGTCGAAACGGCTTAGCGTGCGAGATCTGCTCGGGTCAAGCCTGTCATGAAGCGTGCCTTCGTGGGAGTTATCCATGGAGGGGAATCTGAGGATAGATCAGAATCTGGTGGTGAGACCGTCGTTTATTCCGGCGACGAGTCATCAACTGGAGAGACCGAGTCGTTATATCAGTTACAAGATGGCCGGATTGGGGGCTGTTCCGATGGCGACAGTATTCCGGACCCCTTTGATCTGCCAAACCGGGTGGCGATCTTCATGGCCGGCACGCAACCAGCGCTCCACTCTTCGACCGCAGCGGCGATGATTTCTGGATCAGCAGCGGCGGCAGCGGCTGGGGCAGGAGGCCCTGTGCGACCGCCAGCTCAGGTTCTATCTGATTTGTTTGATGTGTTGGCAACGCTGATGGCGGAGGTTAACCCGGCGGATCAGGATGCACACAATGCGGAAATCGCGAAAGTGAAAGATCAGATCACCCAGGCAAAAGCCGACTTAGCAGCTGAGGATACCAGGATAGCCGCGGAGTGGGCCGCTTTGGATGCACAAGCTTACCGGATTATGCTGGATCAGAGTCCGTCGAACGAAGTCCTGAAGAGGAGGCACCAATCTCGCCTGCCGCCGGTTTATGACGCTAGAAATCTCTTTAACACCCCAGGAGCAGGGACCAGTAATCCGCCGGTGGTAAACCGGGCAGAGGCACCCGGAGCAGGGGCGCCGGTTCAGCCACGTTTGGTGGATCCGCCTCGTCAGAACAACATTGTGGTACCTCATGTCCCCACGCCACCGGGTCATTATTCTAACCCAATGGACAACATTGTCGCTGCCGCTTCACGGCTGGCGGCCATCCCGATCGAAGGCGATTCTCCAGCAGCGGTCGAGACGCGTCGGGTTAAGGAGCTTCTTCAGACAGCCTTGGTTCAACAGGAGGCTTATTCATATAGTCGCGATCGGATTCATTCCACTCCCCGTCCAAGCCGGAGTTACAGCAGGCGTATGGATGAACCGGCAGTATCAAGCAATGCGCGGAACCGTGATCCGCCCCGTGGCCATAACCCGGCGGGTGGTGCTGGTGATGCTCAGGAGGTGGTGGACCGGGCTCGGGCACGCAGAGAGGCCGAGTTAGCGGCGCAGCACGAGGCCCGTCAGCTTACTCCGGTTCGTCCAACCACATCGGTGGAACCAGGAGTTACCTCTAGTTCCTTGGGAGTGCCATGTCTTGTCCCAGCGTTGCGCAATGTGCGCCTGCCCAAGGATTTCAAGGGCCCGCGCAAGGTGCCGAATTACACCGCCGATTTATCCCCTGAAACATGGGTTGAAAGCTACGAGATGGCCATGGAGATGCTGGACGTGGATGATGCGGCATGTGCGAAGTACTTCACCATGATGCTAGAAGGAACGGCCCGCACTTGGCTAAAGAGCTTACCGGCTAATTCTATCAGGTCATGGGCCGAGTTGAGAGCCCGGTTTATTCAGAATTTCAAGGATACATGCAAGCAGCCCATGTCAATTGTGGACTTAGCTGCCTGTGTCCAGGAGGAAGGAGAGTCAACAACCCATTGGGTGCGCCGGGTTTCGGAGATTTTGCATTCATCAGACCGCATCAACGCTGACACCGCAGTTTTAACATTGGAAGGCAATTGCCGGTTTGAACCCTTGAAGTTGAAGTTGGGACGGCTCAAACGTCATTGTAATGACATGGGAACCCTCATGGCTGCACTGGTGAAGTATGCCGACTCTGATAGTACCAAGGATCCCGAGTCTGACGATGATAAGACAGGGAAGGGAAAGAAGAGCGGCAACGCCAAGGGGCAGCACCACAACCCGGCGGGTCATGGAAACGGCGGCAAGCGTAAAGCGGACCACGGTTTAGACTTTGTGGCTAACACTAATACACACGACAAGGGCCAGCGGCGTAAGGGTAAACCGCCCCGGCGCAGTGGAATGCCGAATCCTAATCCGGACCGTTTGTCGTATCTGTTGAACCAGCCCTGTCCAAAGCATGGGACGAAGGAGGAACCGTCTACACACCTCTGGAAAGATTGTTACATCATGCAAGAGTTCAAAAATTCTGATTCTTTCCGGTATGATCATGGATCAGGAGGCGGTTCGGGCTCTGGCTCTCATGGGCCGGGTTATGGCGGAGGAAATTCCGGTTCAGGATTCCATGGCAATCAGGGTGGACATAACAATCAAAGTAATCAAGGTAACCAAGGTGGCTATAATCATCAGGGCAATCAGCAGCAGCAGCAGTCGGGTTACCAGAGCAACCCGAAGCAGTTGAATAGCGGACAGTATCATGTCTTCACCACTAGCTTGGACAAGCGCGATCAGAAGCTTCATAAAAGGGTGGTGAATGCCGTTGAACCGGCGGTGCCCCGTTATTTGCGCTGGTCCGAGCAGCCCATTGTGTGGAGTAGAGAAGATCATCCACCCCGGGTTGACAATCCGGGTCATCTGGCTCTGGTGGTGGCACCTCAGGTGGGAGGTTATAAGTTCACTAAGGTACTCATGGATGGAGGGAGTAGTATCAATATCCTTTATTATGAAACTTTCCGTCGCATGGGGCTAACAGATAAAAATCTTAAACCGTCCAATACGGTGTTCCATGGTGTGGTGCCTGGTAAGTCGGCATATCCTGTTGGTAAGATAGCTCTGGAGGTGGCTTTTGGAGATGAGCATGACTCGAGATCAGAAACCTTGACCTTTGAAGTGGTGAAAATCAGAAGCCCGTATCATGCCCTATTTGGACGGCCAGCTTATGCTAAGTTTATGGCACGGCCTTGTTATGTCTATCTACAGCTCAAGATGCCGGGTCACAAGGGAACTATAACCGTGCATGGAAGCCGCAAGATTGCTCTGGAGTGTGAGGAAGGTGATGCGGCTTATGCTGAGTCGGTTTGTGCAACAGAGGAGTTGAAGTTTTACAAGGACAATGTTGATCCGGCAGATATGACTTCGTTGAAGAAACCAACTACGGAGCATGATCCGGCCCTGAAGTTTAAATCGGCTGATGAGACTAAACTTGTTGACTTCGTGCCTGGCGATTCGTCCAAGCAGTTTAGCATCAGCGCTAACTTGGATCCGAAATAGGAAAGCGCGCTCATCGAGTTCATCCGTGAGAATCGGGACATCTTTGCATGGAAGCCTTCTGACATGCCTGGTGTACCGAGAGAACTCGCTGAGCACACTCTCAATGTTGATCCTAAGTATAAACCGGTCAAGCAGTTTCTCCGCCGGTTCAATGAAGAAAGACGCAAAGCTATTGGAGAAGAAGTAGCCAGGCTCTTGGCGGCTGGATTTATCGTTGAAGTATTCCATCCTGAGTGGTTGGCTAATCCGGTGCTGGTCCTCAAGAAGAATGGCACTTGGCGTATGTGTGTGGACTACACAGATCTCAACAAAGCTTGTCCAGCAGATCCTTTTGCCCTCCCCCGTATTGATCAAATTATTGATGCTACGGCGGGTTGTGAGCGTTTAAGTTTTTTGGATGCATATTCTGGTTATCATCAGATCAAAATGGCAGTTAAGGACCAGGAGAAGACAGCCTTCATAACTCCCTTTGGAGCCTTCTGCTATGTGTCCATGCCCTTTGGGCTCAAGAGTGCACAGGCAACTTATCAACGGTGTGTGCAGAATTGTCTTCATAAACAGATCGGCCGCAATGTTCATGCCTATGTGGATGATATTGTGGTAAAATCAAGGAAGAAGGAGACATTGATTGATGACTTGAAGGAAACCTTTGATAACCTGCGGGTTTATAAAATGATGCTTAATCCGGCCAAATGTGTCTTTGGTGTACCTGCAGGGAAGCTCCTGGGCTTTTTGGTGTCTAACAGGGGCATTGAAGCTAATCCGGAAAAGATCAAAGCCATCACCTCCTTGGCTAAACCAAAGTGTATCAATGATGTTCAACGCCTGGCAGGCCGGATTGCCGCGTTGAGCCGTTTTGTCAGTCGCCTCGGCGAGAAGGCCATCCCTTTGTATCAGATGCTGAAGAAAACGGATAACTTCGTCTGGAGTGACGCCGCTAATGAAGCATTTGAGGACTTAAAGCGGCAGCTAGCTAATCCGCCGGTTCTCGCTGCTCCGGTTGACAAAGAGCCATTGTTGCTATATGTGGCAGCTAACGCTCGGGCTGTTAGTGTGGCTATTGTGGTGGAGCGCAAGGAGGCAGGAAAGGAATATCCGGTTCAGCGGCCGGTTTACTATATTAGTGAGGTACTCATTGAATCCAAGCAGAGGTACCCGCATTGGCAAAAATTGGTGTATGGGGTTTTCATGGCAAGCCGGAAGCTTAAGCAGTATTTCCAAGGTCATCCCATCACGGTGGTCAGCTCTGCTCCTTTGGGGGATATAATCCAGAATAGGGAGGCAACTGGTCGGATTGCTAAGTGGGCTATCGAGCTCGGGCCTCACGGGTTGAAATACATACCCCGAACGGCGATCAAATCTCAGGCACTTGTGGATTTCATCAATGATTGGACAGAATTACAAGCGCCAGAAGAGAAGCCGGATCACACTTATTGGACTATTCATTTTGATGGGTCCAGGCAATTGGAGGGCTCGGGGGCTGGAGTCGTGTTAACTTCCCCACGAGGTGATAAGTTTTGTTATGTTCTCCGTTTAATGTTCCCTTGCACTAATAATGCAGCTGAATATGAGGCCTTACTCCATGGTCTTCGGATGGCTAAGGAGATGAATCTCAGCCGAGTTAAGTGCTTCGGTGACTCGGATCTGGTGGCTCAACAAGTGTCCGGCACTTGGGATTCCAAGGACCCACTAATGGCAGCATATCGTCGTGAGGTGGATATTGTTGCAGGTCACTTCAAAGGTTATCAGGTGGATCATGTGGACCGGCGGAAGAATGAAGCGGCAGACGCTTTAAGCCGCCTGGGTTCCCAACGTAAACCGGTTCCACCTAATGTCTTCCTGGATGTTTTGCATAATCCGTCCGTCAAGCTCCCTGGTGAAGAGGATTTGGCTGTTCCTGATCCGGAGGCTCAGTTGGTGGCAGCTCTACATGTTATCCCGGATTGGACGGTTCCGTATCTGGCGTATATAAACCGGGGCGAGTTACCAGAGGATGAAACTTTGGCCAGACAGATAACCCGGCGGTCCAAGTCCATGACTATTATCAATGGAGAGTTACATCATTGCAGTGTGACAGGGGCGTTTCAACGCTGTGTATCTCCTGAGGAAGGCCGTGAAATTTTGCGTGAGATCCACGAAGGAGATTGTGGACACCACGCCGGTTCAAAATCTTTGGTGGCCAAGGCGTTTCGTCACGGTTTCTATTGGTTGACAGCTCATGCTGATGCCGAGGACTTGGTTAAAAGATGTGATGGCTGTCAGAAATTCTCACGGCGTGCTCATGTACCAGCTCAAGAATTGAGGATGATTCCAATCACCTGGCCGTTTGCAACTTGGGGGCTGGATATGGTTGGGCCTTTCAAGAGGTCCAAGGACAAGAAGACCCACCTTTTGGTGGCGGTTGATAAGTTCACGAAGTGGGTGGAGGCAGAGCCAGTTAGTAAGTGTGACGCAGCCACGGCAGTTCAATTCATCAAAAAGGTGATCTTCCGGTTTGGCTTTCCACACAGCATTATAACAGACAATGGTACCAATCTGTCAAAGGGTGCCATGAAGGAGTTCTGTCAACGTGAGCACATCCGGCTTGACGTGTCATCAGTGGCTCACCCCCAGTCCAATGGTCAAGCGGAGAGGGCCAATCAAGAGATCTTGAGAGGCATCAAACCCCGGCTTATGGTTCCTTTGCAACGGACGCCGGGTTGTTGGGTTGAGGAGTTACCTTCAGTGTTATGGAGCATCAATACCACACCCAACAGATCGACAGGCTACACGCCGTTCTTCATGGTTTATGGAGCGGAAGCGGTTCTTCCTAGTGACATCCGTCATGACTCGCCTCGTGTAGCGGCATATGTTGAAGCGGATAACGAGAAGGCACGGCAGGAAGCTCTTGACCTGTTAGATGAGGAGCGTGACATGGCGGCAGCCCGTTCGGCGATTTATCAGCAAGATCTGCGTCGTTATCATAGCCGCCGGGTTAGAACCAGAACCTTTCAAGAAGGAGATTTGGTGCTTCGACTCATCCAGGATCAGACGGATATGCACAAGCTATCCCCCCCTTGGGAAGGACCTTTTGTGGTCAGCAAGGATCTGCACAATGGGTCGTACTACCTAATCGATGTTCGAGAGCGCAAAGACTCACGTAAATCGGAGGAGGAGACCAACCGGCCGTGGAATATTGCTCATCTTCGGCCCTACTATACTTGAGCTACAGGCTCTGCTTATGTACATATTATGACATTGTATATATTATGATCAATATAATAAACCGGAACCTCAGCTAAAGCGGGGTATCTGTTGTTTTCTTACATCACGTGTGGTTACATGGAGCTTACAAAGCGGCGTCCGGTTTACCCCTTGATTTAGCTTCTTAAAGCTTGATATTAGATCACTTGGGGGCTTGGTCGTATCCGAACCATAGCTACGCCTCTTGATCGGCGCAATGCCACAGCATCACTTGGGGGCTTGGTCGTATCCGAACCATAGCTACGCCTCTTGATCGGCGCAATGCCACAGCATCACTTGGGGGCTTGGTCGTATCCGAACCATAGCCACGCCTCTTGATCGGCGCAATGCCACAGCATCACTTGGGGGCTTGGTCGAACCCGAACCATAGCTACGCCTCTTGATCGGCGTAATGCCACAGCATCACTTGGGGGCTTGGTCGAACCCGAACCATAGCAACACCTCTTGATCGGCGTAATGCCACAGCATCACTTGGGGGCTTGGTCGAACCCGAACCATAGCAACACCTCTTGATCAAATTTGGGGCCTGGCAGCCCATGAAAAGCCTCGACTACAACGGTTTTATTTGCCTTTTTCTAAGTTTCTTTTTCTTTTGCTAAGATTTGTGATGTTTTCAAATCAGTGTTTATCAACCCGGTTAGGCTGTCAACTACAAGTTGTCAGTACATGACCAAGTTATAATCCGGAGACTATCAGCCCGGTCTGGTTTTGACTCATAGTCACCAGTATGGAATAAACCGGTGTTTATCACAACCCGGAACGGTTTTGTTGTAAACCGGCATTATATAACAGGAGATAATTTTACTCCGGATTAAGGTTATTACCCTCATTACAAGGTTGGTCAGCCAACACTATGCCTAAAGGTCGCAGGTATCATATATTTCCATATTTGGTTATCTTTTACAACCTTGGTTATAAACCTTGGTCATATATATAGTTGGGTATCATGACCCGCCCGGTGGTAAACCGCCAGGGCGCTTTAAGCTTTTTATCTGCAGGAACAACTGGAATAAATAGCTATGGATTATGAACATCATATCTCAAGCATGGCGGATTAACACGCATCAGTTGCAGATAAATATGCACGAAGGCATAACAGACCAAGTGTTTTAACTAGCCTATTACAAGGCGTTTCAGTGCCCAAAGGAATAATTGTTTCTCAATAAACATTGCAGTATGGAAGATTAAACCGGCCCCCGGGTTATGATCGCTGAGCAGCTTGACCTGACGGCTGCGGATCATCTTGCACCGGTTCATCTTCTTCGTCTCTACCCAGCGGCTGGAAGTCAACAGTTGTCCAGTCGATCCCGGTTAAAGCTTGGAAAACAGCTTCGTCGCTTATAAGGGTGGACGGTTCAATGTCAGGGGCATAAGTGTGCTTACGGATTGGAGGGATCAGGTTTTGAGCCTCAGGAGTTGGTGCAGCAACCCGCTTGTTATTGGTATCATAGCTCGCCTGGTAAAATGAAAGATCAGCCTCTTCAGCAAGTTGACAAGCCAGTGGACGTACTTCCCGGTTTATGGCGCGGAGATCTTCAGTGCCAAACTCTGATCCGTCTTCTTTTAAGCTTGGGTAGCCTTTAGCCACGTCCGTCGGATCAAGATCAGGCACCCATGCTTTTGCCCGGGTTAGTGCGGTCAGAGCGCCAGCCCTTGCAGCAGACCGCTTCAGCTCTTCTATCCGGGCAGGCAGCATAGATAGCCTGTCTAAGGTATCCTTGATCAACGTCGGGGGTGGCTTATTGTGAGAAGCGGTGCAGATAATCCGTTGTGCGCCGGTATACAGTTGCTCTATCAGCGTGTAGGCAGCTTTCAACTTCTTCTGCACATCAGAGCCCAGATGGCTAATGCGAGTTCCTGTATCATTACAAACATCAGTAAACCGGCAACGCATGGGAGGATATGTTGAAAGCATAAAGGAAGGATGCTTACCAAACACAGCAGCGGTCATAGCATGCACTTGCCGCTTTACACCAGTCAGCTCGTCAACCACCGGTTTAAGAGCGGCTTCTGCGTTTTCAGCCCTTTTTATCAAAGCGGCTTTTTCAGTCTCCCAATCCGCCCGCTCTTTGTTGAAGCCCTCTTTCAGTTTCTCCATAGCGCCTAGAGCGCGGGTCAACTCTTCCTTCGCTTTGGAGGCTTCAGCTTGCTGGGTTTTGATGTTCTCTTGCAGATCAGCGGTTTGGCGTTCCTTCTTGCTCAGCTCCGCCTGTAAAGGGACAGATGTATCATGAGTTGACATTACATATTTGAAGTACCAAGCCCATAACAAGTTATGCCCTTGATACTTGGGGGCTAATGCATGTTTGCTCTTGATCAGAAATTTCTACAAGTCCCAAGCACAATACAAGTATTAATCTTGGCACTTGGGGGCTAATGTGTATTTGCTCAAAAAGCTGTTGGTATGGGAGTTCTTCTACAGTCCCGGTTCATCTTTATAAAGTTAAACCGGCCCTTGGGGGCTATACCGGTGAAAGAGCAGTATGGCAAATTTTAAAGAAACCGGTTCATCTTAACGAGGTAATCCGGTCCCTGGAGGCTAAATATGCAAAGATAAGTTATGACAAAAGTCCCGGTTTAGATCGGTATCATAAACCGTCACTTGGGGGCTACTAGGAATTGATAAACTACAATTGGACAAAAGAGAAAAATGGTAGTTACCTCATATCGCTCCTTCATCAAGTTTACCAAACTAGCTTCATAATCACGGCTGGTATACAGACGGTTCAAGAAGCCAGAGTGAATGTCTTGAGCATTGAGATGGGCGTAGCTTGATAAATCGGCATTCCATTTGCCTTTGCCGATAGCAGAGAGATCATCCTTGGCAGTATGCTTTGACAAAGCTACAGGATTGCCAGGAGTGGTGTGGCCAGTGCCAGTAATCATAATATCATCATCTTCTTCATCAGCAGCCTTCACCGGAGTTGGCGGTTTATCAGTGTCCTTAACTGGACTGACCGGTTTGTCATCAGTTCGGACAGGGCTGGTTGGCCGGTCTGCATGGCTGGTAGTGTCAACTTGCACTTGTTCAGCAAGGAAGTCATGGTCTTGAGGCGGCGGATCGTGAAGCATGGCGTCAACATCGGTTTCTTCCGCCTCTGGAGTTGTTTCCGGTTCAGCAGCTACATTATCATCAGCCGGTTTGTTTAACCGAGCTTTCTTGCTGGGTCTTGGCTTGGCGCTGAGAAAAGATAGACATAAGGATCAGTACAGTATGTAAAACACATCAAGAGTAAAGACATGTGCATAGCTCACCCAGGAACTGTTTTGAGGGGTGGAAGCTGTGTGGCCGATGACTCGCCAGAGGATGAGTGAGAAGTACCCTGATAATTTGAATCAGACGGGTTAAGAGGCTGGCGAAAACAACCTGCTTTTGGGCATGAAGTATCAATGGGATAAGAGACCTCTGATCGGCGTTTCCGAACCGGACTGTTCGGTAAACCGGCGGAGGTAACTACCTGGCCGCTGTGCCGGGTTGTACGGCGAGCTTCGTGCTGCTGCGTCTTCAAAAGAAAGTTTGGGTCCAAGTAAGCAAGAGGGTGAGAAAATTTTACTTTCCGGTTTGCTTGACGGATTTTTGGTGTTGGCAGAGGATCTGAATCGGAGGAAAGAATGGTTACCTCTACGTCCTCAGCGTGACTACCTTCAGCGTCGTCCTGATAATAATCATTGTCAATGAGATGTACGAAAAATGAACCAAGAGAGTCAAGTTCTACCTCTGGTTCCGGATTACGCACATCGTCATCAGCGGGTAGATCGGAGGATGCGGTGGTCCTTCTTTTGGCAGGTTTCTTAACAACCTTGGTCTTTGGACGAACTGGCTTGACCGGTTTGTCTTGCGGCTTCGCCGGTTTGTCTTGTGATGGTTTCTTGTTCCAGAACGGATCATCACCCTGTCAGAAAATAATCACACTTTCAGAGAATATTTGGACAGAAGCAAATTCAGATACAAAGGATTATATGATTCTTACAGCTGGTGGTTTGTTGAAGGTGCAGAAAGGGAGTAGTCCGGTTTGGGCACAGACGGCCTCCGGTTCGTTCAGTATTTTCTTTACAGCCTCAGTGACTTCTTCGTCTGTAAGCTGAATGTCAATGTGCCGCTGAGCATCCTTCAAACTCCCCGTGTACTCACACATCAAACCGGGGCGCCGGCTTAAGGGCAGAATGCTCCAGCTTATCCAGCAACGAGCAAGATCAACTCCTGTCAAACCGTTCGCCATGAAGGCTCTAAGCTTTGATAGTTGGGGAGCATAGTTGGCCCGTTCTCTTGCTGTCAACCTCTGAGGAAACGGGTGTGTGTTGCTCAGGCGTTCAGGGCGGTAACCCGGCAGGGGGTTTTCGTCAGATGGAGAGGTATCCATGCAGTAAAACCAAGTTTGGTTCCACTCTTTGGGGTGACTGTGGAGTTTGGGATGGGGGAAGGTGACTTCTTTCCTCTTCTGAACCGCCATTCCGCCCAGTTCCGTATTGGGTCCATCTGAGAACTCGGTGCGACGGTTTAAGTGAAAGAAATCCCTAAACAGTTCGACTGTAGGTTCCTCTTGCAGATAAACTTCACAGAATACTTGGAAGTGGCAGATGTTGGTAACAGAGTTGGGACCGATGTCTTGAGGGCGCAGCTGAAAATTGGCTAGCACATCTCGGAAATTTTTTGAACCGGGAGGGCTAAAACCTCGTCCGAGATGATCAGCAAACACGACTACCTCTCCATCCTTGGGTGTAGGAGGATTTTCCGGGCCAGGGACCCTCCAGTGGATGACATCTTTCTTGGCTAAAGCGCCCGTTTTAACAAGGTTGTTTAACTGCTCCTCGGTTACTCGAGAGGGAGCCCAATTGCACTCATAGACTTGTTTAGCCATGACAAGGAAAATCTGAAAAATGATTATTACCGGTTTAAGATTTACAGTGGACAACTATACAGCGGTATGAGGATACAAGCATATTGGTAAACCGGATTTGGTTATTCGTACACCGGAGTCTAACAATGGAACGGTATAATGCATTGACGGTTCAACAGGGGACTAATGGTATCTACCGGGTCATCATTTTTTTGTGAAGTTAAATCGGCCAATCTGGTATTCAAAGTGTGTAAGTGAAGGAAGAAACAAGTTTCACATCTTTCTATGGTAATTTCAGATCTACCGTGCATAGGAAAACAAAATATATTCTGACCTAAATTACAGCGTACTAAAAGTTCACCAAGTTAAGATGAGTTGGATATCAAACAGGTGCTGAAACTACTACCGCGCGAGATCTATGTGGCTTAAACTACTACCGCGCGAGATCTATGTGGTTTTTGGATCTAATCCATGGATATAAATAAGGAAAAAGAAGGGCGGCGACGAACACTGATGAACGACAGAAACCCTAAGTGCGGATCTATGGTAAGAGAAAGGGGAGACTTACGGATGCTGTTGAGCAGTGGCGGCGCGCGGAGGAGCTCTGGTACGTTCAGGTTGATGCAGCGGCCAAGGTTGGTGCAGCAGTCGAAGGTTGACGGCGGCGGCCGAGGTCGAAGGGTCGGGCGTCGCGAGGATGAAGATGAAGCGAAGAGGCACGAGGGGGAAATGGAAAGACCCCCTGGCCCTATTTATAAGGGAGATAAACGACAGATGCGAAAATCGAGGAGTCGGATTTTTGGATATGAGGTGATGTTGTCGCCTCGATTGTCGGAGGCTCGTTAATGACAGGTGACGTCACGGTGGTTTACCATGATCCTAGAAAATGATGTCATGGCGGTTTACAAGATTGTGTGAAGATGTTGAAGAAGAAATTTTCTTAAGTATTGAAGATTGACATGAACCAGTTCAAAACAATCTGGGGCCTAATGTTGGGGATATTGCCACTGGGCGTAAACCGGCCAGGAGAGGTCGGGTTAACTTCATAAGTAGTTCATATGTATCTGAAGCCCATGAAGACAGACGGTGACGCTTCATGAAGGCCCAGGGCCCAAAGCCGGTTTAAGGCATGTAGACACAAACCGGCATTGAGATGTAAACTTGTGTTGTAAGATAGAAGTAGCAGAGACCGAGCCGGACACGATTATGAGCCGGCCTCGGAGTCTGTAAACCGACGGGCGTCAACCCATGTATATAAGGGAACGACCCGGCGGCGGTTCAAAGACAACAGACAACAACTCGAGACTCAGGCAAAGCGTATTCGCTCCCTGGTCATCGAAACCCCATCAATTCCATCACAACTAGACGTAGGCTTTTACCTTCATCGTAAGGGGCCGAACTAGTATAAAGCTCTCTTACGTCCCTTGTCCGCTTTAACCCCTTTAAGCTAACCCGTAGCAACGGCTCCACGACTAAGTCCTTTCTCTAGGACATCTGCGGTGACAAAACCACGACACCGCGGCTACTGAAAATTTTAGTAATGGTGGGGTGGAGATGGTGGTGGACGAGGGAGGGCGACGGTTCAAATGCCTCGGCTACTCCAATTTTACTATAAGGTCGGTGCTGGAGGAGTGTGGGCGATGGTTGAAATACAGCGGCTGCTAAAATTTGGGTAGAGGAATTGATGCGGGGCGGGAGTGCCCAAGATCGCGCACGGTCCAATAATAATATGCGTGTATGATAATAAAGAAAAGTGGCAGAACCGCCGATTTTTGCAACGCTCAAGGTGGGTAGTTTGTTTTTAAATTTCTAGCTAGCTGGTCTATCGCACACGGTTCATCCTAGTTTACAAATAAATTTACCCGCCTTTAGCTTGCGCGGGTGGTGATTTTACAGCGCTTGCATCGCACACGGTTAAGCCAGTACCTCCACCCTTTGCTCGCGCTTGCGCGGTCGTGGTGAATTTACAGCGCACTTGCATTGCACACGGTTGAGCCAGTACCTCCACCTTCGCTCGCACTTGCGTAGTCATTGTGATTCACAGCACACTTGCATCGCACACGGATAAGATATTATACCCGTGTCCATTGAGCGTCATCAGAGTCTTTGCAACAAAGAAACGTTAGAGAGGGTCAGAAGACAGCCACACCAGCATGTGGCTGATAACCCACAAGAATAGGGGATCTATCGTAGTCCTTTCGATAAGTAAGAGTGTCAAACCCAACGAGGAGCAGAAGGAAATGATAAGCGGTTTTCAGCAAGGTATTCTCTGCAAGCACTGAAATAATAGGTGACAGATAGTTTTGTGATAAGATAATTGGTAACGAGCAACAAGTAACAAAAGTAAATAAAGTGCAGCAAGGTGGCCCAATCCTTTTTGTAGCAAAGGACAAGCCTGGACAAACTCTTATATAGAGGAAAGCGCTCCCGAGGACACATGGGAATTATCGTTAAGCTAGTTTTCATCACGTTCATATGATTCGCGTTCTGTACTTTGATAATTTCATATGTGGGTGGACCGGTGCTTGGGTGCTGTTCTTACTTGAACAAGCATCCCACTTATGATTAAACTCTATTGCAAGCATCCGCAACTACAACAAAAGTATTAAGGTAAACCTAACCATAGCATGAAACACATGGATCCAAATCAGCCCCTTACGAAGCAACGCATAAACTAGGGTTTAAGCTTCTGTCACTCTAGCAACCCATCATCTACTTATTACTTCCCAATGCCTTCCCCTAGGCCCAAATAATGGTGAAGTGTTATGTAGTCGACGTTCACATAACACCACTAGAGGATAGACAACATACATCTCATCAAAATATCGAACGAATACCAAATTCACATGACTACTAATAGCAAGACTTCTCCCATGTCCTCAGGAACAAACGTAACTACTCACAAAGCATATTCATGTTCATAATCAGAGGGGTATTAATATGCATATAGGATCTGAACATATGATCTTCCACCAAATAAACCAACTAGCATCAACTACAAGGAGTAATCAACACTACTAGCAACCTACAGGTACCAATCTCAGACTTGGAGACAAAGATTGGATACAAGAGATGAACTAGGGTTTGAGAGGAGATGGTGCTGGTGAAGATGTTGATGAGATTGCCCTCTCCCATGGGAGGAGCGTTGGTGATGACGATGGCGATGATTTCCCCCTCCCGGAGGGAAGTGTTCCCCGGCAGAACAGCTCTGCCGGAGCCCTAGATTTGCCAGGTTCCGCCTCGTGGCGGCGGAGTCTCGTCCCGAAAGGTTGCTTCTGATTTTTCTTCGGGCGAAAGACTTCATATAGCAGAAGATGGCCACCAGAGGGCCAACAGGGGCCCACGAGGCAGGGGGCGCGCCCAGGGGGGTACGGCGCGCCCCCCACCCTCGTGGCCAGGTGGGGCCCCCTCTGACGTATTTCTTCCGCTCAATATTTTTTATTATTTCCAAAAATAACTTCCGTGGAGTTTCAGGACTTTTGGAGCTGTGCAGAATAGGTCTCTAATATTTTCTCCTTTTCCAGCCCAGAATTCCAGCTGCCGGCATTCTCCCTCCTTATGTAAACCTTGTAAAATAAGAGAGAATAGGCATAAGTATTGTGACATAACGTGTAATAACAGGGCATAATGCAATAAATATCGATATAAAAGCATGATGCAAAATGGACGTATCAACTCCCCCAAGCTTAGACCTCGCTTGTCCTCAAGCGGAAGCCGATAACGATAAATATGTCCACATGTTTAGAGATAGAGGTGTCGATAAAATAAAATACGGACATGAGGGCATCATGATTATTCTTATAACAGCAACATATATGGATATTGTCATATGATTTCTTATGCTCAAGTAATAATCTATTCACAATGTCAAGTATGAATCAGAAACTTTATTGAGAACTAACAAACTATAATCTCAGTCATTGAAGCAATTGCAATTTATCATAACATCAGAAAGAGTCTATGTCAGAGCTTTCAGCAAGTCCACATACTCAACTATCATTTAGTCTTTCATAATTGCTAACACTCACGCAATACTTGTGGTTACGGAGTTTTAATCGGACACAGAGAAAGATAGGGGCTTATAGTTTCGCCTCCCAACCTTTTACCTCAAGGGTAATGTCAACAATAATAATTCATGCTAACCCATATCCAATTGGATATATGTATCAGGATCTTTCCAACATCCTGTGCTTGCCAAAGGATAAAATGTAAAAAGGAAAGGTGAAGATCACCATGACTCTTGCATAAGGTAGAAGATAATAGTAAAAGATAGGCCCTTCGCAGAGGGAAGCAGAGGTTGCCATGCGCTTTCAGGGTTGGATGCACAAAATCTTAATGCGAAAGAACGTCACTTTATATTGCCCCTTGTGATATGAACCTTTATTATGTAGTCCGTCGCTTTTATTTCTTCCACAACACAAGATCGTATAAAGCTTATTTCCTCCACACCAATCAATCATACATATTTAGAGAGCAATTTTTATTGCTTGCACCGATGACAACTTACTTGAAGGATCTTACTCAATCCATAGGTAGATATGGTGGACTCTCATGGCAAAACTGGTTTAAGGGTATTTGGAAGCACAAGTAGTATCTCTACTTGGTGCAAAGAATTTGGCTAGCATGAGGGGGAAAGGCAAGCTCAACATGTTGGATGATCCATGACAATATACTTTATCTCAGATATAAGAAAACATAACCCATTACGTTGTCTTCCTTGTCCAACATCAACTCTTTAGCATGTCATATTTTAATGAGTGCTCCCAATCATAAAAGATGTCCAAGATAGTACATTTATATGTGAAACCTCTCTTTCCTTATTACTTCCTATTAATTGCAACGATGACCAAAGCTATGTTTGCCAACTCCCAACAATTTTTAATCATCATACTCTTTCTATGTGAAGTCATTACTCTCAATAAGATCAATATGATATCTTTTTTTCTTTTTATTCTTTTCTCTTTTCTTTTATTCACTCAAGATCATGGCAAAATAATCAAGCCCTTGACTCAACACTAATCTTTATTATATAGCTCACGGACTCGATTACAAAGCAGGGATCATAAAGCAAAACTCAAAACTAGATCATACCAAAACATTATTCTACTAGATCAACATACTACTAAAAGGATCGAACTAAGAAAAACGGTAAAGATAGGAGTGTGATGGTGATACAATACCGGGGCATCCCCCCCAAGCTTGGCAGTTGCCAAGGGGAGTGCCCATACCCATATGATTATATCTCCTTTGCTGGTGAAGAAGGTGGAGTTGTTGATGATGGGTAATCGCACATCGAGCGTAATAGATCCTCCAACTTGCGGATAATGCCCTTGAGTGCGACAATATGCTCCTTCAACAAAATATTTTCACGGGTGAGATACTTGTTTTGAATACGAGCTAACTCAATCATCTTGAAAGCTTCGATCTCAGTTGGGGTAAGAAGATTGTGATCAAGTTGAAGGTTGTCTTTAGGAGCTTGGTCTTCCGTGGCCTTCTTGATTCCTTCATCCTTGTTGATCTCCATAGGTTCTTCCCTCTTCAGCTCTATCTTCATTAGCCAAGCATCGTTGTCACCATTGTTGGAGGAGGGGGACGACATGATGCCTGGCCTTGACAACCCTGACAGATAACAGCTCGAAACAAGAACAGAGGACAATTGCGTGATATAGGAGTCAAAACCTTCGGGAGCATATATAATGAATTTTTACCGACTAAAATACGTAACATGCAAGAAAACAGAGTCCGGAGAGCACACGGGGCGCCCACGAGGTAGGGGCCGCGCCCTCCACCCTCGTGGAGGCCTCGTGTCCTTCCCGGACTGCTTCTTATTTTTCTATTTTTCTAAATATTCCAAAACGGAGAAATATTGCCATAAAAACTGTTTTGGAGTCGGTTTACTTACCGTACCACATACCTATTCCTTTTTGGAGTCTGAAACATTCCGGAAAGTGTCGCTTATGTATTCCTCTGGGGTTACGATTTCAATAACATTGGTTTCAACATTTATGGGATTGCCTGAGATATAATTTTTGATTCTTTGACCGTTCACCACCTTCGGATTTGTGCCTTCGAAGTTATTGATTTTTATGGCACCGGAACGATAGACCTCCTCGATAACGTAAGGACCTTCCCATTTAGAGACAAGTTTTCCTGCAAAAAATCTTAATTGAGAGTTGTATAGCAATACATAATCACCTACATTAAACTCACGCTTTTGTATTCTTTTGTCATGCCATCTTTTAACTTTTTCTTTAAACAACTTGGCATTTTCATAGGCTTGGGTTCTCCATTCATCAAGTGAGCTAATGTTAAATAACCTCTTCTCACCGGCAAGTTTGAAATCATAATTGAGCTCTTTAATAGCCCAATAAGCCTTATGTTCTAGTTCGAGAGGTAAGTGACATGCTTTTCCATAAACCATTTTATACGGAGACATTCCCATAGGATTTTTATATGCAGTTCTATAGGCCCATAATGCATCATCAAGTTTCTTGGACCAATTCTTCCTAGATCTATTAACAGTCTTTTGCAAAATTAATTTGAGCTCTATTACTCAATTCTACTTGACCACTAGACTGCGGGTGATAAGGAGATGCAATTCTATGGTTAACATCATACTTAGCAAGCATTTTATGAAAAGCACCATGAATAAAATGTGAACCACCATCAGTCATTAAATATCTAGGGACTCCAAACCTCGGAAAAATAACTTCTTTAAGCATTTTAATAGAAGTGTTATGATCAGCACTACTAGTTGGAATAGCTTCTACCCACTTAGTAACGTAATCAATAGCAACTAAAATATGTGTATAACCATTAGAGGCAAGAAAAGGTCCCATATAATCAAAGCCCCAAACATCAAATGGTTCAATAACAAGTGAATAATTCATAGGCATTTGTTGACGTCTACTAATGTTACCAATTCTTTGGCATTCATCACAAGATAAGACAAACTTACGGGCATCCTTGAAGAGAGTAGGCCAATAAAAACCGGATTGCAATACCTTATGTGCAGTTCTATCTCCAGCGTGGTGTCCTCCATAAGCCTCGGAGTGATACTTGCGTAGGATCTATTCCTGTTCATGCTCAGGTACACAACGTCTAATAACACCATCTACTCCTTCTTTATAAAGATGTGGGTCATCCCAAAAGTAATGTCTCAAATCATAGAAAAACTTTTTCTTTTGCTGGTATGTGAAACTAGGTGGTATAAATTTAGCACATGATAATTAGCATAATCAGCATACCACGGAGTACTACGAGAGGCATTTATGACATTTAATTGCTCATCAGGAAAGCTATCATCAATAGGTAGTGGGTCATCAAGAACATTTTCTAACCTAGACAAGTTGTCTGCAACGGGGTTCTCAGCTCCCTTTCTATCAACAATATGCAAATCAAATTCTTGTAGCAGGAGAACCCATCTAATAAGTCTAGGTTTAGCATCTTTCTTTTCCATAAGATATTTAATAGCAGCATGATCCAGTGTGAATAGTTACTTTAGAATCAACAATATAAGGTCTGAACTTATCACAAGCAAATACAACTGCTAAGAATTCTTTTTCAGTAGTAGCATAATTTCTTTGAGCATTGTCTAGAGTCTTACTAGCATATTGAATAACATTTAATTTCTTATCAACTCTTTGCCCTAGAACAGCACCTACAGCATAATCACTAGCATCACACATAATTTCAAAGGGTAAATTCCAATCAGGTGGCTGAACAATAGGTGCAGAGATCAATGCTTTCTTAAGTATTTCAAATGCTTCTACACAATCATCATCAAAGACAAATGGTATATCTTTTTGTAATAAATTAGTCAGAGGCCGAGAAATTTTTGAGAAGTCCTTAATGAACCTCCTATAAAATCCGGCGTGACCAAGGAAACTTCTTATACCTTTGATGTCCTTGGGACATGGCATCTTTTCAATAGCATCAACCTTGGCTTTATCAACCTCAATACCTCTTTCAGAAACTTTATGCCCCAAGACAATACCTTCATTAACCATAAAGTGGCACTTTTCCCAATTCAAGACAAGATTAGTTTCTTCACATCTCTGCAAAACTCGATCAAGGTTGCTCAAGCAATCATCAAAAGAGGATCCATAGACGGAGAAGTCGTCCATGAAAACCTCACAAATCTTTTCACAAAAGTCAGAGAATATAGCCATCATGCATCTTTGAAAGGTAGCAGGTGCATTACATAAACCAAAAGGCATACGTCTATAAGCAAAAGTACCAAAAGGGCAAGTAAAAGTAGTCTTTGATTGATCATTGGCTGACACAGGTATTTGAGAGAAACCAGAATAACCATCTAGAAAGCAAAAATGTGTATGTTTGGATAATCTTTCTAGCATTTGATCGATAAAAGGTAAGGGGTAATGATCTTTCTTAGTAGCCTTATTTAATTTGCGGAAATCAATTACCATCCTATAACCTGTAATAATTCTTTGCGGAATCAATTCATCTTTATCATTAGGAACGACGGTAATACCTCCCTTCTTAGGGACACAATGGACAGGACTTACCCACTGACTATCAGCAACGGGATAAATTATACCTGCCTCAAGGAGCTTTAGTATTTCTTTTCTTACCACTTCTTTCATCTTAGGATTCAGCCTCGTTGATGATCACGAACTGGTTTGGCATCTTCTTCCAAATTTATTTTATGTTGACATAGAGTGGGACTAATGCCCTTAAGATCATCAAGAGTATATCCAATAGCAGCACGGTGCTTCTTCAGAGTTTTCAATAATCTCTCTTCTTCATGCTCTGAAAGGTTAGCACTAATAATAACAGGATATATCTTTTTCTCATCGAGATAAGCATATTTAAGAGTATCAGGTAAAGGTTTGAGCTCAAACACGGGATCACCCTTGGGTGGAGGAGGATCCCCTAGGATTTCAACAGGCAAATTGTGTTTCAGGATAGGTTCCTGTTTAAAGAATACTTCATCTATTTCCCTTCTTTCATTCATAAACATATCATTTTCATGGTCTAGCAAATATTGTTCTAAAGGATCACTAGGAGGTACGGCAATAGAAGCAAGACCAATAATTTCATCCTTACTAGGCAATTCTTCTTCACGGTGTTGTCTACTAAATTTAGAGAAATTAAACTCATGAGACATATCACCCAAGCCTATAGTAACAACATCCTTTTCGCAGTCTATCCTAGCATTGACGGTGTTCAAGAAGGGTCTACCAAATATAATGGGACAAAAGCTATCTTGTGGGGAACCAAGAACAAGAAAATCAGCAGGATATTTAGTTTTCCCACACAAGACTTCAACATCTCTAACAATTCCCATTGGTGAAATAGTATCTCTATTGGCAAGTTTAATTGTGACATCAATATCTTCTATCTTAGCAGGTGCAATATCATGCACAATTTCTTTGTATAAGCCATAAGGTATTGCACTTACACTAGCACCCATATCACATAAGCCATGATAACAATGATCTCCTATTTTAACAGAAATAACAGGCATGCCTACCACAGGTCTATGTTTATCTTTAGCACAAGGTTTGGCAATTCTAGCAGTTTCACCGCAGAAATAAATAACATGCCCATCAATATTATCAGCCAAGAGATCTTTAACAATAGCAATATTAGGTTCAACTTTAACTTGCTCAGGAGGTGTATAAGTTCCAATATTGCTTTTACGAACCACAGTTGAAGCTTTAGCATGATCCTTTATCCTAACAGGAAAAGGTGGCTTCTCAACATAAGAAGTAGGAACAATAGGATCATTATAAGTGATAGTCTTTTCTTCAACTTTAATAGGTGCAGCTACTTTTACTTCTATGGGAGGATGATATTTAAACCACTTCTCCTTGGGGAGATCAACATAAGTAGCAAAAGATTCACAGAAAGAAGCTACTATCTCAGAGTCAAGTCCATATTTAGTGCTAAATTTACGGAAAACATCGGTATCCATAAAAGATTTAACACAATCAAACTTAGGTGTCATACCTGACTCCTTACCTTCGTCGAGATCCCAATCTTCAGAGTTGCGTTTAATTCTATCCAATAAATTCCATTTGAATTCAATAGTCTTCATCATAAAAGAGCCAGCACAAGAAGTATCGAGCATGGTGCGATTGTTATCAGAAAGCCGAGCATAAAAACTTTGAAGAATTATTTCACTTGAGAGCTCATGATTGGGGCATGAATATAACATTGATTTAAGCCTCCCCCAAGCTTGAGCGATGCTTTCTCCTTCGCGAGGCCAAAAATTATATATATAATTGCGATCACGATGAACAAGATGCATAGGATAAAATTTCTGATGAAATTCCAATTTCAATCGTTTGTAGTTCCATGATCACGTATCATCACATAGCCTATACCATGTCGATGCATCTCCCTTCAAAGATAAAGGGAAGACCTTCTTCTTAACAACATCACCGGGTATACCTGCAAGCTTAAATAATCCACAAACTTCATCCACATATATTAGGTGCTCATCAGGATGCTTTGTTCCATCTCCTGCAAAAGGATTAGCTAGCAGTTTTTCTAACATACCCGAAGGAATCTCAAAGTGGACATTTCATTTCATTTTCAGTAGGTTCAGTAGGTTGAGGAGCAACTCTTTGCTCTACTGGTCGGGGTGAAGATACCCCGAACAAGCCCCTCAGAGGATTACTTTCCATAGTAACAAGTGACAGTAAATTTCAGCACACTATATAAATTTTTCCTTACCAAATTCCACCTACCAAAGGCGCTTCACTCCCCGGCAACGGCGCCAGAAAAGAGTCTTGATGACCCACAAGTATAGGGGATCTATCGTAGTCCTTTCGATAAGTAAGAGTGTCGAACCCAACGAGGAGCAGAAGGAAATGATAAGCGGTTTTCAGCAAGGTATTCTCTGCAAGTACTGAAATAAGTGGTAACAGATAGTTTTGTGATAGATAATTTGTAACGAGCAACAAGTAACAAAAGTAAATAAAGTGCAGCAAGGTGGCCCAATCCTTTTTGTAGCAAAGGACAAGCCTGGACAAACTCTTATATAGAGAAAGCGCTCCCGAGGACACATGGGAATTATCGTCAAGCTAGTTTTCATCACGTTCATATGATTCGCGTTCGGTACTTTGATAATTTGATATGTGGGTGGACCGGTGCTTGGGTGCTGTTCTTACTTGAACAAGCATCCCACTTATGATTAACCTCTATTGCAAGCATCCGCAACTACAACAAAAGTATTAAGGTAAACCTAACCATAGCATGAAACATATGGATCCAAATCAGCCCCTTACGAAGCAACGCATAAACTAGGGTTTAAGCTTCTGTCACTCTAGCAACCCATCATCTACTTATTACTTCCCAATGCCTTCCTCTAGGCCCAAATAATGGTGAAGTGTTATGTAGTCGACGTTCACATAACACCACTAGAGGATAGACAACATACATCTCATCAAAATATCGAACGAATACCAAATTCACATGACTACTAATAGCAAGACTTCTCCCATGTCCTCAGGAACAAACGTAACTACTCACAAAGCATATTCATGTTCATAATCAGAGGGGTATTAATATGCATATAGGATCTGAACATATGATCTTCCACCAAATAAACCAACTAGCATCAACTACAAGGAGTAATCAACACTACTAGCAACCTACTAGTACCAATCCCGGACTTGGAGACAAGAATTGGATACAAGAGATGAACTAGGGTTTGAGAGGAGATGGTGCTGGTGAAGATGTTGATGGAGATTGCCCTCTCCCGATGAGAGGAGCGTTGGTGATGACGATGGCGATGATTTCCCCCTCCCGGAGGGAAGTGTCCCCGGCAGAACAGCTCTGCCGGAGCCCTAGATTGGTTCCGCCAGTTCCGCCTCGTGGCGGCGGAGTCTCGTCCCGAAAGGTTGCTTCTGATTTTTCCTCGGACGAAAGACTTCATATAGCAGAAGATGGCCACCGGAGAGCCAACAGGGGGCCCACGAGGCAGGGGGCGCGCCCCCCACCCTCGTGGCCAGGTGGGGCCCCCCTGACGTATTTCTTCCGCTCAATATTTTTTATTATTTCCAAAAATAACTTTCGTGGAGTTTCAGGACTTTTGGAGTTGTGCAGAATAGGTCTCTAATATTTGCTCCTTTTCCAGCCCAGAATTCCAGCTGCCGGCATTCTCCCTCCTTATGTAAACCTTGTAAAATAAGAGAGAATAGGCATAAGTATTGTGACATAACGTGTAATAACAGCCCATAATGCAATAAATATCGATATAAAAGCATGATGCAAAATGGACGTATCAACTCCCCCAAGCTTAGACCTCGCTTGTCCTCAAGCGGAAGCCGATAACGATAAATATGTCCACATGTTTAGAGGTAGAGGTGTCGATAAAATAAAATACGGACATGAGGGCATCATGATTATTCTCATAACAGCAACATATATGGATATTGCCATATGATTTCTTATGCTCAAGTAATAATCTATTCACAATGCCAAGTATGAATCAGAAACTTTATTGAGAACCAACAAACTATAATCTCAGTCATTGAAGCAATTGCAATTTATCATAACATCAGAAAGAGTCTATGTCAGAGCTTTCTAGCAAGTCCACATACTCAACTATCATTTAGTCTTTCATAATTGCTAACACTCACGCAATACTTGTGGTTACGGAGTTTCAACCGGACACAGAGAAAGATAGGGGCTTATAGTTTCGCCTCCCAACCTTTTACCTCAAGGGTAATGTCAACAATAATAATTCATGTTAACCCATATCCAATTGGATATATGTATCAGGATCTTTCCAACATCCTGTGCTTGCCAAAGGATAAAATGTAAAAAGGAAAGGTGAAGATCACCATGACTCTTTCCAACATCCTGGTATTTACTTTGGGTGTTGTCACGACCGGTTTTTCAATAAAATATTTATTGAGAGACCAATCCCTTTTACGGACCAGTAAAGAAGAATTCCTTCTCACTGGTAGACAATATCTTGGTCACAGAAGAAAAATACCAGGAGTACTGAATATAATACAAGGTTGAGCGGGGACTGCTCAACAATTTATTACATGAATGCCGATAAAACATAACGGCGGATAGGGTGGCATAACTACTAACTCACGATAACAACGATGGTGGAAATATCACCGCGAAGTGGGTGATATGACTCCTGAAAACTACAGCTCTTCGAGCGTCGGAGTGAGGCTCGAGGAGACTTATTGCGGGTGGCGGAAGCGTATATAATACAAGTGACCAATATCCGGGATCGCACAGGACTGACTGGGACTCCTCTAGGCGTCGGACGCACTATCAAATTCTTCATCCAAGAGATCGCCTTCGTCAACATCTGGCCAAATCAACAAGCCAGGTGAGTACTATGAAAGTACTCGCAAGACAGTTCGGACATAAGATATAACAAATGTAAACATGAAGCGTAAGGATGGAATAACAAGTGCGTTCAGACATAGAGACAATAATGCATGGGAAAATAACAGAGAAGTCGGGCGGTAGTCCTCCCGAAATCCCAAAGTAAATACTGGGTGCCAAACGAGGGTCTGAATGACTCCTCGAGAGGAAACTGCAAGAATAGTAATACTGGTGCCAAACGAGGGTCTGAATGACTCCTCGAGAGGAAACTGCAAGGATAATAATGCCACAGTCGGGCGTCGGGGCGACACCACATAAAGGGCTTATAACAGAAAATGAAGGCAGTGCGTGCCACAGTCGGACGTCTGAGCGACATCACATACAGGGCTTATATTGAAAGTAAGAGACAAACATGCCACAGTCGGACGTCTGAGCGACATCACATAAAGGGCTTATTTTCGTAACTTAGTAGCTCATGAATTTTTAAATCATATCACGAGAATAATCAGACATGAGATAAACAACAGGGTTAGTCCATCCACAGGAGTAACGTTCCGCCAAGTCTACTACTCAAGCTTACTTACCGGAACGAAGGATATACCACGAGGTTACGACATAGACATGGATACGCTGATCACGATACTTGACTATGGATACGATGACTCGGAAGGATTTGACTCTGCAGAGTTTGTACTTTAACCACAGCCAACGGATTTCAGTAGTCACGGGGACTAGTTCCGTTTACGGTGTTTTGGAAGAAACACGTCTAACCAGTACACACCCATTCAACATTCCGAAGCCAGGGATCACCCTCGGCAACGTTCAAGAAAAACCTTGAGACGGGGAGGCTACAACCTCGCGTAGCATGGGATCAAATTTCTATACGCGCGCTCTAAGGGGTGCCCCCCTCTCGGTCCCAACCGGAAACACCCATGCCCCCTGACCGGATGACTGGCTTTAATCCAGGGCCATGGAACCATCATCCCGGCCCCTCTGTTTGGTGTGTACACGGAAAGAGGTTACCAACTTACTAAACCGCATTCTGGCAGAAAACATGTGGTAGCACGGAAGGTGGAAGAACGATAACGTGACTCCGTCCACGTTAACGTCGGAATTTGTCGGATGACGCAAGGCTGGTATGCTACAACAGTACCACCTTGCTACCCTTCATGTCACCACATGATTAGGCCATCTCTCACCAGAGATCATCGCAACTTTGGAACATGCGGGTAGTTGCTTCACAAGCAACGAGGTACTCACCGATACTCATATGCCACGCACAACCTCTCACGCAAACATGCAAAAACACCTATCATATCAAAGGTTCAAACATGCTTGCCTGGTTCGGAGAAGTCGGAGTCTAGCTCGGCGAAGTTCGCGGCTCCGTCACCTCTTCCGGAACCTACGGCATAACGAAAACGGGCACTAACGTGAAAACCAACGCGTGCATAAAAACTTCTCCAAATTTTTTCCAAATAAATACTATAAAAAACTAGACAAAAATACAAGACTGACAAAAAAAGAATCACTCAAAAATCACTTTTTATTAAAAAGTTATAAAGGTTTCTGTCCAGGGACTCATCTGTAATGAAACAGAAAAGTTCCAGGGGTTTAACTGAGAAAACAGAAAACGCTTCGGAAAGAAACGCGCCAGCTCAAAAGGAAGACGTATTTGCCCGAAGGCGCCAACAGAAAACGTTTCGAGGGAGAGGAGAATAGAGGCTGACAGGGGGGTCCACATGTCAGGTTTAAAAAGCTCGCCGGCGCCCGAAGACTGCGGTGGTCGCCGGCGTCGAACCACGGCGAGATAGGGAGATCGGAGTGTACCAAGAGCTTCAGCGTGTCCTTCCGCGTCGGTGGGTGGTGGTCTCGACCGTCGGAGAGCACCACGTCGACGGCGACACTTTCTCCGGCGGACGGCGGCTCGGGCGATGGTGGAGAACTCCGGTGGGTGCTGCAAACCTCGAATTGAAGCGCGGGTCAGAAAGAGGGATGCACTAGAGAGCTACTGGCAAGAGATGGGAGGCAGAGGTGCACGCACGGGAGCGAATCGAGCTGGATCCCGTGGCGGGTCGCGGCGGCCGGAGCTGGGGAAGAAAGCTCCCTCGGGGCTCTTCCAGTGGCTTGGCGCGGTCTAGGTGGAGTGCAGAGATGGTGTGGGTTCGAGTTGAAGCTCGGGGCCTCTATTTATAGGCGGATCGAGGGGGTGGCCGTGAACGGGGTTGCTCCGGCGAGCGATTACGGCGAGGCAGTGGTTGAGCAGGGGGTTTGAGTGGCCAGGCAGCATCAGTGAGGTGTACTGGTGCCGTTCCCCCGCTAATCCTGGTCGGTCTTGGCGTAATGGCGCTGGTCCACGGTGGGGTGGCCGCACGGGCTCGACGGCGGCAGAGAGCGCGCTCCGCGCCCAGCGGTTCACGACGAGAGTGGCAGCGCGTTCTGGGGAGTGGGCGGCCACGCGGCGATCTCCGGTGGCTTGGGCGGCGCTGGGTGGCGCCGTCTGCGCCGCGCCTCTCTCTGGCGGCCGCAAAGCCGCCGCTGGCGTCGGTCACGGGGCGGCGCACCTCCTCCAGCTCGTCGCCGACGCCCGCAAGCGTCCAGGCGTTCGTGCGGTGCAGGGACAAGGGGGAGGGGACGGGGAGCAAGGTGCCAACGCGGTTACTGGCGAGATCGAGGAGATGTTCTGAAGAAAACGACAGCAGCTTCTGAACTGCACTCTGAATTTACTGAACTTGACATTGACAATGCCCTGCAGGTGTTCGACAGAATGATTTGGCAAGCAGAAAAATTTTCCTGGAGCTGGGACTTGGTGAGGTGACCTCTCAATGCACCCAGAGGCTGCCTGATTTTTCTCAGAATTTATGGAGAAGGATTTGAATGAATTTCACCAAATTTGACAAATCTGGTCCAAACTTGCAGCAAGTATAGTTTGAAAATTTTGAACTGAAGGACCAGTGGATCTTCATGGATCTTGGTTGAGGGTTCAAAGGACTAGGAAGGGAAAAAGGTTTGGGGGCAAAAATCAAAACAGAAAAGGTAGCTCCTTTGTAAATCTCCAAGGGCTAGAATAGGAGACAGAAATTGTTTTGATAAGATTTAAATGGAAAATAATCATATGGGGAGGTTCAACTTGCTGGATTTGAAGTAAGTCATGATCCAAAGGTGAGGAGAGGTTTAAGGGAGGGAATTTACCCTTGGGCCATGGCAAGAGGAATTTTTGAAAGTGGCAAAGGATCTTTCCAAAAGCTCTAGGGCCTTTTTCAAAGAAATTTTCAGAAGGCATTTTTCCAAGAGAAAAACATTTTGGTTTGAGTCCAGAATAAAGAGGAAAACCTCCAAGACCAAAATCAAGTTTTGAGTGAAACCAAAAATGAAGTACTAGTCACAAAAGAAAATATGTTGAGAGGGAAAGTTCTTTTAGAAGAAAAATTCAAATCACTTCCCTCAAAACAAGAAAAAGTTTTGAAAAAGCCAAATAAAATTTTGGGTGTCACAGGTGTGGGGCCTTGCGCCCGCTACCCACGTTCATGTGGGTCCCCCCATGCAGGTGGGCCCCACTTCGGAACCTTATAGAACCTTCCCGGTACAATACCGAAAAATCCCGAACATTTTTCGGTGGCCAAAATAGGACTTCCCATATATAAATATTTACCTCCGAACCATTCCGGAACTCCTCGTGACGTCCGGGATCTCATCCGGGACTCCGAACAACTTTCGGTTAACCGCATACTAATATCTCTACAACTCTAGCGTCACCGAACCTTAAGTGTGTAGACCCTACGGGTTCGGGAGACATGTAGACATGACCGAGACATTTCTCCGGTCAATAACCAACAGCGGGATCTGGATACCCATGTCGGCTCCCACATGCTCCACAATGATCTCAGATGAACCACGATGTCGAGGATTCAATCAATCCCATATACAATTCCCTTTGGCAATTGGTACGTTACTTGCCCGAGATTCGATCGTCGGTATCCCAATACCTTGTTCAATCTCGTTACCGGCAAGTCACTTTACTCGTACCGTAATGCATGATCCCGTGACCAAACACTTGGTCACATTGAGCTCATTATGATGATGCATTACCGAGTGGGCCCAGAGATACCTCTCCGTCATACGGAGTGACAAATCCCAGTCTCGATTTGTGGCAACCCAACAGACACTTTCGGAGATACCCGTAGTGCACCTTTATAGCCACCCAGTTACATTGTGACGTTTGGCACACCCAAAGCACTCCTATGGTATCCGGGAGTTGCACAATCTCATGGTCTAAGGAAATGATACTTGACATTTGGAAAAGCTCTAGCAAACGAACTACACGATCTTGTGCTATGCTTAGGATTGGGTCTTGTCCATCACATCATTCTCCTAATGATGTGATCCCGTTATCAATGACATCCAATGTCCATAGTCAGGAAACCATGACTATCTATTGATCAACGAGCTAGTCAACTAGAGGCTCACTAGGGACATGTTGTGGTCTATGTATTCACACATGTATTATGGTTTCCAGTTAATACAATTATAGCATGAACAACAGACAATTATCATGAACAAGGAAATACAATAATAACCATTTTATTATTGCCTCTAGGGCATATTTCCAACAGTCTCCCACTTGCACTAGAGTCAATAATCTAGTTCACATCACCATGTGATTAACACTCAAAGTTCACATCGCCATGTGACTAATACCCAAGAGTTTACTAGAGTCAATAATCTAGTCCACATCACCATGTGATTAACACTCAATGAGTTCTAGGGTTTGATCATGTTATGCTTACGAGAGAGGTTTTAGTCAACGGGTCTGCAACATTCAGATTCGTGTGTGCTTTACAAATCTCTATGTCATCTTGTAGATGTAGCTACCACGCGCTACTTGGAGCTATTCCAAATAACTGCTCTACTATACAAATCCGGTTTACTACTCAGAGTCATTCGGATTAGTGTCAAAGTTTGCATCGACATAACCCTTTACGATGAGCTCTTTTACCACCTCCATAATCGAGAAAATTCCTTAGTCCACTAGATACTAAGGATAAGTTCGACCGCTGTCAGGTGATCCATTCCTGGATCACTCTTGTACCCCTTGACTAATTCATGGCAAGGCACACTTCAGGTGCGGTACACAACATAGCATACTTTAGAGCCTACGTCTAAAGCATAGGGGACAACCTTCGTCCTTGCTCTCTCTTCTTCTGTGGTCAGGTCTTGAGTCTCACTCAATACTCACACCTTGTAACACAGCCAAGAACTCCTTCTTTGCTGATCTATTTTGAACTCCTTCAAAATACTGTCATGGTATGCATTCATTTGAAAGTACTATTAAGCGTTTTGATCTATCCTTATAGATCTTGATGCTCAATGTTCAAGTAGCTTCATCCAGGTTTTCCATTGAAAAACACTTTTCAAATAACCCTGGATGCTTTCCAGAAATTCTACATCATTTCCGATCAACAATATGTCAACAACATATACTCATCAGAAATTCTATAGTGCTCCCACTCACTTCTTTGGAAATACAAGTTTCTCATAAACTTTGTAAAAACCCAAAATCTTTGATCATCTCATCAAAGCGTACATTCCAACTCCGAGATGCTTACTCCAATCCTTAGAAGGATTGCTGGAGCTTTGCATACTTGTTAGCATCTTTCAAGATTGACAAAACCTTCTGGTTGTATCACATACAACCTTTCCTCAAGAAAATCGTCGAGGAAACAATGTTTTGACATCCTATCTGCAAGATTTCATAAATAATGCAGTAATTGCTAAATATAATTCCAACAGACTCTTGGCATCGCTACGAGTGAGAAAGTCTCATCGCAGTCAACTCCTTGAACTTGCCGGAAAACATCTTAACGACAAGTCGAGCTTTCTTAATGGTGACACTTACCATCATTGTCTGTCTTCCTTTTAAAATCCATCTGCACCCAACAGCCTTACGACCATCAAGTAGTTCTTCCAAAGTCTACACTTTGTTTTTATACATGGATCCTCTCTCGGATTTTATGGCCTCGAGCCATTCATCGGAATTCGGGCCCACAATCGCTTCTCCACAGCTCATTGGTTCATCGTTGTCCAACAACATGACTTCCAAGACAGGATTACGTACCACTCTGAAGTAGTACGCATCCTTGTCGTCCTATGAGGTTTGGTAGTGACTTGATCTGAAGTTTCATGATCACTATCATAAGCTTCCACTTCAATTGGTGTAGGTGCCACAGGAACAACTTCCTGTGCCCTGCTACACATTAGTTGAAGTGACGGTTCAGTGACCTCATCAAGTCTCCACCATCCTCCCACTCAATTCTTTTGAGAGAAACTTTTCCTCGAGAAAGAAACCGTTTCTAGAAACAATCACTTTTGCTTCCAGATCTGAAATAGGAGGTATACCCAACTTTTTTGGGTATTCTAAGAAGATGCATTTATCCGCTTTGGGTTCGAGCTTATTAGCCTGAAACTTTTCCACATAAGTGTCGCAGCCCCAAACTTTTAAGAAACGACAGCTTAGGTTTCTCTAAACCATAGTTCATACGGTGTCGTCTCAACGGAATTGCGTGGTGCCCTATTTAAAGTGAATGCGGTTGTCTCTAATGCCTAGCCCATAAATGATAGCGGTAATTCGATAAGAGACATCATGGTATGCACCATATCCAATAGGGTGCAGTTATGATGTTTGGACACATCATCACACTATGGTGTTCCAGGCGGTATTAGTCGTGAAACAATTTCCACAATTTCTTAATTGTGTGCCAAACTCGTAACTCAAATATTCATCTCTATGATCATATCACAGACATTTTATCCTCTTGTCACGACGATCTTCAACTTCACTCTAAATTACTTGAACCTTTCAATAATTCAGACTTGTGTTTCACCAAGTAAATATACTCAGCATCTACTCAAATCATCTGTGAAGCAAGAACATAACGATATCCACTGCATGCCTCAGCACTCATTGGACTACACACATCAAAATGTATTACTTCCAACAAGTTGCTTTCTTGTTCCATCTTACTGAAAACGAGGCCTTTCAGTCATCTTGCCCATGTGTTATGATTTGCATGTCTCAAGTGATTCTAAATCAAGTGAGTCCAAACGATCCATCTGTATGGAGTTTCTTCATGCATATCTACCAATAGACATGGTTCGCATGTCTCAATCTTTTCAAAAACGAGTGAGTCCAAAGATCCATCAACATGGAGCTTCTTCATGCGTTTTATACCAATATGACTCAAATGGCAGTGCCACAAGTATGTGGTACTATCATTACTGTTTTATATCTTTTGGCATGAACATGTGTATCACTACGATCGAGATTCAATGAACCATTTATTTTAGGTGCAAGACCATTGAAGGTATTATTCAAATAGACAGAGTAACCATTATTCTCCTTAAATGAATAACCGTATTGCGATAAACATAATCCAATCATGTCTATGCTCAACGCAAACACCAAATAACAATTATTTAGGTTTAACACCAATCTCGATGGTAGAGGGAGCATGCGATGCTTGATCACATCAACCTTGGAAACACTTCCAACACATATCGTCATCTCACCTTTAGCTAGTCTCCATTTATTCCGTAGCCTTTTATTTCGAGTTACCAACACTTAGCAACCGAACCGGTAACTAATACCCTGGTGCTACTAGGAGTACTAGTAAAGTACACATTAATATAATGTATATCCAATATACTTCTGTCGACCTTGCCTACCTTCTCATCTACCAAGTATCTAGGGTAGTTCTGCTTCAGTGACCGTTCCCCTCATTACAGAAGCATTTAGTCTCGGGTTTGGGTTCAACCTTGGGTTTCTTCACTAGAGCAGCAACTGATTTGCCGTTTCATGAAGTATCCCTTCTTTCCCTTGCCCTTCTTGAAACTAGTGGTTTTACTAACCATCAACAATTGATGCTCCTACTTGATTTCTACTTTCGTGGTGTCAAACATCGCGAATAGCTCAAGGATCATCATATCTATCCCTGATTTGTTATAGTTCATCACGAAGCTCTAGTAGCTTGGTGGCAGTGACTTTGGAGAACCATCACTATCTCATCTGGAAGATTAACTCCCACTCGATTCAAGCGATTGTAGTACTCAGACAATCTGAGCACATGCTCAACGGTTGAGCTTTTCTCCCTTAGTTTGCAGGCTTAAGAAACTTGTCAGAGGTCTCATACCTCTTGACGTGGGCACTACTCTGAAATCCCAATTTCAGTCTTTGGAACATCTCACATGTTCTGCGACGTTTCAAAAACGTCTTCGGTGCCTCAATTCTATACCGTTTTAACATTACGCACTGAACTATCACGTAGTCATCAAAACGTGTATGTCAGATGTTCGCAACATCCACAAACGACGCTCGAGGTTCAGCACACCGAGCAGTGCATTAAGGACATATGCCTTCTGTGCAGCAATGAGGACAATCCTCAGTTTACGGACCCAGTCCGCATAATTGCTACTATCAACTTTCAACTAAATTTTCTCTAGGAACATATCTTAAACAGTAGAACTAAAGCGTAAGCTACGACATAATTTGCAAAGACCTTCTGACTATGTTCATGATAGTTAAGTTCATCTAATCAAATTATTTAATGAACTCCCACTCAGATAGACATCCCTCTAGTCATCTAAGTGATACATGATCCGAGTCAACTAGGCCGTGTCCGATCATCACGTGAGACGGACTAGTCATCATCGGTGAACATCTCCATGTTGATCGTATCTACTATACGACTCATGTTCGACCTTTCGGCCTCTTGTGTTCCGAGGACATGTCTGTACATGCTAGGCTCGTCAAGTCAACCTAAGTGTTTTGCTTGTGTTCCGAGGCCATGTTTGTACATGCTAGGCTCGTCAACACCCGTTGTATGCGAACGTTAGAATCTATCACACCCGATCATCACATGGTGCTTCGAAACAACGAACCTTCGCAACGGTGCACAGTTAGGGGGAACACATCTCTTGAAATTTTAGTGAGGGGTCATCTTATTTATGCTACCGTCGTTCTAAGCAAATAAGATGTAAACATGACAAACATCACATGCAAATCATAAAGTGACATGATATGGCCAATATCATCTTGCGCCTTTTGATCTCCATCTTCGAGGCGCGGCATGATCACCTTCGTCACCGGCATGACACCATGATCTCCATCATCGTGTCTTCATGAAGTTGTCTCGCCAACTATTACTTCTACTACTATGGCTAACGGTTAGCAATAAAGTAAAGTAATTACATGGCGTTTTTCATTGACACGCAGGTCATACAATAAATTAAGACAACTCCTATGGCTCCTGCCGGTTGTCATACTCATCGACATGCAAGTCGTGATTCCTATTACAAGAACATGATCAATCTCATACATCACATATATCATTCATCACATCCTTTTGGCCATATCACATCACATAGCATACCCTGCAAAAACAAGTTAGACGTCCTCTAATTGTTGTTGCATGTGTTTACGTGGCTGCTATGGGTTTCTAGCAAGAACGTTTCTTACCTACGCAAAAGCCACAACGGTGATATGCCAATTGCTATTTACCCTTCATAAGGACCCTTTTCATCGAATCCGATCCGACTAAAGTGGGAGAGACAGACACCCGCTAGCCACCTTATGCATCAAGTGCATGTCAGTCGGTGGAACCTGTCTCACGTAAGAGTACGTGTAAGGTCGGTCCGGGCCGCTTCATCCCACAATGCCGCCGAATCAAGATAAGACTACTAACGGTAAGCAAATTGAACAAATCGTCGCCACAACTACTTTGTGTTCTACTCGTGCATAGAATCTACGCATAAACCTGGCTCATGATGCCACTGTTGGGGAACGTAGCAGAAATTCAAAATTTTCCTACGTGTCACCAAGATCAATCTAGGAGATGCTAGCAACGAGAGGGGAGGAGTGCATCTACATACCCTTGTAGATCACGAGCGGAAGCGTTCAAGAGAACGGGGTTGATGGAGTCGTACTCGTCGTGATCCAAATCACCGATGATCCTAGCGCCGAACGGACGGCACCTCCGCGTTCAACACACGTACGGAGCAGCGACGTCTCCTCCTTCTTGATCCAGCAAGGGGGGAGAGGTTGATGGAGATCCAGCAGCACGACGGCGTGGTGGTGGAAGTAGCGGGATTCCAACAGGGCTTCGCCAAGCGCTGCGGGAGCAGGGAGATGTGTCACGGGAGGGAGAGGGAGGCGCTAGGGCATGGGGTTGCTGCTCCCATGCGCCTCCCCACTATATATAGGGGTGGAGGGGCTGGTTTCTTGCCCTCCAAGTCCATTGGGGCGTTGGCAAAGGTGGGGGAAAGAAATCCCATCATTTCCCTTCCCCACCGATTGTTATCCCCCTTTTTTAGGGATCTTGATCTTATCCCTTCGGGATATGATCTTATTCCTTCTAAGGTGGGATCTTGGTGCGCCTTGACCAGGGGTGTGGGGCCTTGCCCCCACTACCCACGTTCATGTGGGTCCCCCATGCAGGTGGGCCCCACTTCGGAACCTTCTAGAACCTTCCCGGTACAATATCGAAAAATCCTGAACATTTTCCGGTGGCCAAAATAGGACTTCCCATATATAAATCTTTACCTCCGGACCATTCCGGAACTCCTCGTGACGTCCGGGATCTCATCCGGGACTCCGAACAACTTTCGATTAACCGCATACTAATATCTCTACAACTCTAGCGTCACCGAACCTTAAGTGTGTAGACCCTACGGGTTCGGGAGACATGTAGACATGACCGAGACATTTCTCCGGTCAATAACCAACAGCGGAATTTGGATACCCATGTTGGCTCCCACATGCTCCATGATGATCTCATCGGATGAACCACGATGTCGAGGATTCAATCAATCCCGTATACAATTCCCTTTACCAATCGGTACGTTACTTGCCCGAGATTCGATCATCGGTATCCCAATACCTTGTTCAATCTCGTTACCGGCAAGTCACTTTACTCGTACCGTAATGCATGATCCCGTGACCAAACACTTGGTCACATTGAGCTCATTATGATGATGCATTACCGAGTGGGCCCAGAGATACCTCTCCATCATACGGAGTGACAAATCCCAGTCTCGGTTCGTGCCAACCCAACAGACACTTTTGGAGATACCCGTAGTGCACCTTTATAGCCACCCAGTTACGTTGTGACGTTTGCACACCCAAAGCACTCCTATGGTATCCGGGAGTTGCACAATCTCATGGTCTAAGGAAATGATACTTGACATTTGGAAAAGCTCTAGCAAACGAACTACACGATCTTGTGCTATGCTTAGGATTGGGTCTTGTCCATCACATCATTCTCCTAATGATGTGATCCCGTTATCAATGACATCCAATGTCCATAGTCAGGAAACCATGACTATCTGTTGATCAACGAGCTAGTCAACTAGAGGCTCACTAGGGACATGTTGTGGTCTATGTATTCACACATGTATTACGGTTTCCAGTTAATACAATTATAGCATGAACAACAGACAATTATCATGAACAAGGAAATACAATAATAACCATTTTATTATTGCCTCTAGTGCATATTTCCAACAGTTATAATACTTGCTTGATACCTGAAATCCAAAGGTAATCAGAGTTGTGCTCTCATGAAATTATCATATTGGCTTGGTAGCCGAATTATCAAGGTAATCAGAGCTGTGCTCTTATGAATTTATCATATTAGCTTGGTAGCCGAATTACCAAGATAACCAGAGCTGTGCTCTTATGAAATTATCATATTGGCTTGGTAGCCGAATTACCAAGATAACCAGAGTTGTGCTCTTATGACATTATCATATTGGCTTGATAGCCGAATTACCAAGATCAAGTGGGTAGTAACGCTATGTTCTCTTTGGTGAATACACCTATGTTTGAACAGGAAGCCCCCAAGTGACATATTCGGTCAAGAGGGTAGTGACGCTATGATTCGAATAGGATCAGGAAGCCCCCAAGTGGCCATAATTGTGGCATTCCACTGGATCAAAAGGGTAGTAACGCTATGTTCTCTTTGGTGAATACACCTATGTTTGAACAGGAAGCCCCCAAGTGATCAATAAGATAAGCCAATAAGGCAGGATACCCATGTTTGAACTGCGCATCATAGCAGCAAGTTCTCTTTGGTAACCTTTAATTTTTCTTGAGAACTCGAACCTGCAAGAGATGGATTCTTTTTGAACCGGAGTTTTAAACCGGATATTGAGAGCTTCAAAGCTTTGCGAGAAAATAGATTTCCCTTGAACCGGATTTTAAACCGGAATTCTTCATTTTGAGCCGAAAATGCTCTGACGGCTGCTACCTCTTGAGCACTGCGTTGGTTTTCCCTTGAAGAGGAAAGGGTGATGCAGTAAAGTAGCGTAAGTATTTCCCTCAGTTTTTGAGAACCAAGGTATCAATCTAGTAGGAGACCACGCTCGAGTCCCACGCACCTACACAAACAAATAAGAACCTCGCAACCAACGCGATAAAGGGGTTGTCAATCCCTTCACGGTCACTTATGAGAGTGAGATCTGATAGATATGATAAGATAATATTTTTGGTATTTTTATGATAAAGAGAAATAAAGATGCAAAGTAAAATAAACGGCGACAGAAATAGCTTGTTGTCGGGAGATTAATATGATGGAAAATAGACCCGGGGGCCATAGGTTTCACTAGTGGCTTCTCTCAAGATAGCATGAGTATTACGGTGGGTAAACGAATTACTGTCAAGCAATTGATAGAATTGAGCATAGTTATGAGAATATCTAGGTATGATCATGTATATAGGCATCACGTCTGTGACAAGTAGACCGAAAAGATTCTGCATCTACTACTATTACTCCACATATCGACCGTTATCCAGCATGCATCTAGAGTATTAAGTTCATAAGAATAGAGTAATGCTTTAAGCAAGATGACATGATGTAGAGGGATAAACTCATGCAATATGATATAAACCTCATCTTTTTATCCTCGATGGAACAATACAATACGTGCCTTGCTGCCCCAGCTGTCACTGGGAAAGGACACCGCAAGATTGAACCCAAAGCTAAGCACTTCTCCCATTGCAAGAAAGATCAATCTAGTAGGCCAAACCAAACTGATAATTCGAAGAGACTTGCAAAGATAACCAATCATACATAAAAGAATTCAGAGGATATTCAAATATTGTTCACAGATAAACTTGATCATAAACCCACAATTCATCGGATCTCGACAAACACACCGCAAAAGAAGATTACATCGAATAGATCTCCAAGAAGATCGAGGAGAACTTTGTATTGAGATCCAAAGAGAGAAAACAAGCCATCTAGCTAATAACTATGGACCCGAAGGTCTGTGGTAAACTACTCACACATCATCAGAGAGGCTATGGTGTTGACGTAGAAGCCCTCCGTGATCAATGCCCCCTCCGGCGGAGTGCTGAAAAAGGCCCCAAGATGGGATCTCACGGGTACAGAAGGTTGCGGCGGTGGAAATAGGGTTTTGGCTCTGTATATGATGTTTGCAGGGTATATGGGTATATATAGGAGGAAGAAGTACGTCGGTGGAGCAACGAGGGGCCCACGAGGGTGGAGGGCGCCCTGGTGGGGGTGGGCGCACCCCCCTACCTCGTGGCTTCCTCGTCTGTTGCTTGACGTCCACTCCAAGTCCTCTGGATCACGTTTCTTTCGAAAATCACGTTCCCGAAGGTTTCATTCTGTTTGGACTCCGTTTGGTATTCTTTTCTGCGAAACACTGAAATAGGCAAAAAACAACAAATTGGGCTGGGCCTCCGGTTAATAGGTTAGTCCCAAAAATAATATAAAAGTGTATAATAAATCCCATTAATCATCCAAAACAGAATATAATATAGCATGGAACAGTCAAAATTATAGATACGTTGGAGACGTATCAACGGCCTTTAAATTTTCATCAATGTGGCAGTAGCCTCCGGGACCGGGTTATTTTCGATCCAATGACCCGGGGTTCTCACAATATTTGCTAAGTCATGTCATCTAAGCCCCCGAGTCTCAAGATGACTCGAGGAGTTGGCTTGAGATTCTTCATACTTGGCCGTGATATAGACCGACATATAGTTGAACAGCGGATTGCTAAAATATGTTGAATCTCGGCGGGTTATAATGACCCTGTCCATTGATCCATCCGGTGTAAGCAAGGGCCATAGCTTGATGGTCTCCTTTGTAATGATGAATTCTGCATAAGAACTGATACGTTAGGCCAGAAATTATCCACCACGGAGTTGATGATCACCACGGTGAAGCTGAAATTAATCATGGCCAAGTCGGCCGCGAGAGCAGACTGATGAGTCCGCCGCGGCATTGCAAACGGTGCAGACGGAAGAATCAATCACAAGCACGTAAGCCGCACGGATGGCGAGTCAACCGCGAGCATGGTCCCGGCTAGTTGATGTAAACCGGGTCACAGGGACAGCGACTTGCACACGTTCGTTCACCGGGTAGTATGGCACTGACGAAAGGCCGGTGCAAAAACATTGCCAGCACGCTCCATACCCATTGTATAACGCCTCATCTGAGGTGAACAATTGTCCTGCATAAAAAAGTATCGCAAGCCGGAGTATTTGTTCTTTGACAAAAACAAGAGGTGCTAATAAAGTAGACTTTTAGATGGATATCACCTGATTTTGTTCGGACGACTGATGATCCGTAAGTTGCACCTGTAGATAACTTTTTCAACCCAACTATTGAATAGTCATTTGATCCTTATATGCACGGTAAGGATATTTGTGTTTTATCTCCCCGAGGACTTTGCTAAATACTGGGTTTTTTTCAACCGGCTCACACTCCAACCAGCCCCTTTTCCTTTATTTCTTTCCCCGCATAAGCACATGGCCACAACAGAGTTTTATCCATTTTCATACAGCAGGGTGCTGGAGCAATCAGAGAGCCAGTGCGCGGAGGCCAGTGGAGCGGAACTGCAAGGCAGGGCTGCGGCGGCGACTCGCAGTGGTAGCAGAGGCGGTTGGTCCAAGAGGCGATGGTGAGGCGATGGAGCAGCTGAGGCGGCTGGCGACTCGTGACCGCACCTACGCTCACAGCGGCAAAAGCAGGCCGGCCCAGGGTAAGGCCGAGGCGAAGCAAGGCCATGGCTGCGGCAGAAGCGAGCCGCTGACTCAATGGGAGGTCCAGATCCTAGCAACTTGAAGACCCGGCTGCGCATCTTAACGGCAGCGGCAACAGGTGCTCAAGGCGGACACGCCGCAGGAGCAGAGTTGAGGATGGCAGGCCATTTGAGGCAAGTACGTCGTGGCCGCAGAGTTGAGGCGGAAGGCAGCTTGGACAGCGGTTGAAGCGACTGGACGACACCAGCTCAAGGCGGAGGCGTACTGGCCATGGCCGAGGCGGCGACTCGAGAGTGGAGCGGAAAAATGGCTCGGACAGCAGCGGCTGCGGCTTGCCGCCCGGCAGAACAACTGAGGAGGAGGCGGCTCGGCGCGTCATCCACAACGGCGGCGAAGGTCGCAGGCGAGGCAGGCCGCGCGACGGTGGCGGCCGAAGAAGACCGCAAGGGCGGCTCGATCGTTGAAACCGAGCTCGTGTCAGATCTGTTTCCGGGTCGTGTGCTGTTTTTCCTTATTTTCACCTGTCCGAGTCCAACTTGCAGGCGGCAATGACGAGGTCTGACCAAGTCCTCCTCTTGTCGGTCTACCCCACGTACGTCCCCATCTCAAGTTGTTCCAAAAGAGTCTGGATATCACGTGGAGTAGCAATCAATTCTTGATCTCTCTGCTGGTCATGTAGTAGCACTACGGTGCTTCACGTATTAGTAGCTGATACTTCTCCAACGTATCTATAATTTTTTATTGTTCCATGCTATTATATTATCCATCTAGGATGTTTTATATGCATTTATATGCTATTTTACATGATTTTTGGGACTAACCTATTCACCTAGAGCCCAGTGCCAGTTTCTGTTTTTTTCCTTGTTTTTGAGTATCGCAGAAAAGGAAAACCAAACGGAGTCCAATTGACCTGAAATTTCATGGAGATCGTTTTTGGACCAGAAGAAGCCCACGGAGCACCGGAGATGGGCCAGAAGAGTCCCGAGGCACCCACGAGGGTGAGGGGCACGCCCTACCCCCTTGGGCGCTCCCCCTACCTCGTGGCCGCCTCGGAGACCCCCCCTGACTTGTTCCCGATGCCAAAACCTCTTATATATACAGAAACCCCCAGCACATAACCTAGATCGGGAGTTCCACTGCCACAAGCCTTTGTAGCCACCGAAAACCAATCTAGACCCGTTCCGGCACCCTGCCGGAGGGGGGAATCCCTCTCCGGTGGCCATCTTCATCATCCTCGCGCTCTCCATGATGATGAGGGAGTAGTTCACCCTCGGGGCTGAGGGTATGTACCAGTAGCTATGTGTTTGATCTCCCTCTCTCTCTCTCTCGTGATCTTGAGTTGGTATGATCTTGATGTATCGTGAGCTTTGCTATTATAGTTGGATCTTATGATGTTTCTCCCCCTCTATTCTCTTGTAATGGATTGAGTTTTCCCTTTGAAGTTATCTTATCAGATTGAGTCTTTAAGGATTTGAGAACACTTGATGTATGTCTTGCATGTGCTTATCTATGGTGACAATGGGATATCACGTGATCTACTTGATGTATGTTTTGGTGATCAACTTGCGGGTTCCGTGACCTCGTGAACTTATGCATAGGGGTTGGCACACGTTTTCGTCTTGACTCTCTGGTAGAAACTTTGGGGCACTCTTTGAAGTACTTTGTGTTGGTTTGAATAGATGAATCTGAGATTGTGTGATGCATATCGTATAATCATACCCATGGATACTTGAGGTGAAATTGGAGTATCTAGGTGAAATTAGGGTTTTGGTTGATTTGTGTCTTAAGGTGTTATTCTAGTACGAACTCTATGATAGATGAAATGGAAAGAATAGCTTCATGTTATTTCACTACGGACTCTTGAATAGATCGATCAGAAAGGATAACTTTGAGGTGGTTTCGTACCCTACCATAATCTCTTCGTTTGTTCTCCGCTATTTGTAACTTTGGAGTGACTCTTTGTTGCATGTTGAGGGATAGTTATATGATCCAATTCTGTTATTATTCTTGAGAAAACTTGCCCTAGTGAAAGTATGAACCCTAGGCCTTGTTTCAACGCATTGCAATACCATTTTGTTCACTTTTATCATTAGTTACCTTGCTGATTTTATATTTTCAGATTACAAAAACCTTTATCTACCATCCATATTGCACTTGTATCACCATCTCTTCGCCGAAATAGTGCACCTATACAATTTACCATTGTATTGGGTGTGTTGGGGACACAAGAGACTCTTTGTTATTTGGTTGTAGGGTTGTTTGAGAGAGATCATGTTCATCCTATGCCTCCCACGGACTGATAAACCTTAGGTCATCCACTTGAGGGAAATTTGCTACTGTCCTACAAACCTCTGCACTTGGAGGCCCAACAACATCTACAAGAAGAAGGTTGTGTAGTAGACATCAAGCAGTTTCTGGCGCCGTTGCCGGGGAGGTGAGGCCTTGAAGGTATATCTTTAGATCTTGCAATTGAATCTTTTAGTTTCTTGTTTTATCACTAGTTTAGTTTATAAAAGAAAACTACAAAAAAATGGAGTTGAGGGTGCCTCATATGCTTCATCTTTTTAATATCTTTCATGAAAATAAGGATTCCGATAATTGAGCTCAATTGCTAGAGGAAGAATGCATTAGAATGTTTGGCACAAAATCTTTGAATGATGAGCATGATTGCAATGTTGTTAGTATGAACTCTTTGAATATCCATAGTACTAATGATGATTGCACTAGTCATGATGAAAATGTCTCTTATAAGCATGTCAATTTTTGTGGAGTGCATAGAGTTTGCAAGTACACACCAAATAGGGAAGATAGATTTTGCAAGAGGCATAAGTATTTAGAAACTAAATGGTTGCAAGAGAGGCTAGATGCTTGTGCTGAAAATTTAAAATTTCTTTGCCATCCTTGTGAACTTTGCAATGAACGGATCATTTAAATCCCCAATGAAAATTGTTTCATGATCGTATCGTGTCCAAAAATTGCGATGACTTGATTTCCCTTGCACATCATAATGAACTTAGTTTGCTTGTGGGTTACGAAGAAATGAAACGTATAACTAAGGATCTTCCAGAATTTGTCCTTGATAAAGTTCTTGATTTTGAACTAGAGGTAATTTATGTGTATTGTGCGATGAATTGCATTGAAAATCCTTATATTGCCAATTACATAAAGACAAGAAAACAAATAGAAGATGAAGAGAATACTAATGAAAGGGAAGAGATTTCCCAACATCCTCCTATTCTTTCTTATGATGAATCAGGTAACGAGGAGGAGCTTTCTATTCAACCAATCTCATTAATAAGGAGCTCCAAAAAGAGGGTTAAACCCACACATGATGTGAAGAAGAAAAAGAAAAGACAGAGAAGCAAAGGTAGAAAGGTATCCCTCCCAAATGATGTTGCTCCTATTACTCATTGTGATGATGATAATTGATATACTATTGGTGTTATCCATACTAATAATGATGAGAGTGATTATGCTTATGATAGGAAAAGACCCAAGATTGGGGATGCTATGTTTGATGAGAATGACATGTTTGAGAATATATTTACTGCAATTAATGTTTGTCCCAAGCTTGGGGATGCTATGTTTAATGAAGAAGATATTTTTAGCCTCCCAAGTTTTGATGAGCAAATTTATTATGATGATAGCATGCCTCCTATTTATGATGATTATATTGATGAAAGTGGGTTTGGAAGAGTGTCAACTTTAGGAATTAATGATCCCACTATTTTGGAGTATATTGAATCTTATTGTGATAATTATAGAAGTGGACTTGGAGAGGTCATGACTTTATTTAGTGATGATTCCACTATTTCGGAAGAGGTTCCAATTGATTATGAGAATAAAGTTGCTATTTATGATGATTATTGTGATGACATGTATGCTATAAATATTAATGATAACCATGAAACTTGTCATCATGATTTTTAGTTTTCAATTGGATTATGCCTCACATGATAATTATTTTGTTGAGTTTTCTCCCACTATTATTCATGAGAAGGAATTTGCTTATGTGGGGAGTAATAAAAATTCTATGCTTGTAGATCATGAAAAGAATGCTTTATGTGATGGTTATATTGTTGAATTCATTCATGATGCTACTGAAAATTATTATGAGGGAGGAACATATGCTTGTAGGAATTGCAATAATATCAAGTTTCCTCTCTATGTGCTTAAAGTTTTGAAGTTACGCTTGTTTTGCCTTCCTATGCTAGTTGATTATTGTTCCCATAAGTTGCTCACAAAATCCCTATGCATAGGAAGTGGTTTAGACTTAAATGTGCTAGTCATATTATTCATGATGCTCACTTTATGTTTCAATTCTTATCTTTTATGTGAGCATCATTGAAATCATCATGCCTAGCTAGGGGCGTTAAACGTTAGCGCTTGTTGGGAGGCAACCCAATTTTATTTTTGTTCTTTGCCTTTTGCTCCAGTTTAGTAATAAATAATTAATATAGCCACTTTTTAGATGTCGTTTTATTGTTTTAATTAGTGTTTGTGCCAAGTAGAACCTTTGGGAACACTTGGGTGAAGTCTTTGTGATCTTGCTGTAAAAAACAGAAACTTTTGCGCTCACGAGATTAGCTGCCATTTTTGTCTGGAGAGTGATTTTAGGTTGATTCTTTTTGCAGATGATTAATAGATAAATTACTCAGGTCCACCAATTTATTTCAGAATTTTTGGAGTTACAGAAGTATTCGAATGATACAGATTACTACAGACTGTTCTGTTTTTGACAGATTCTGTTTTCTATGTGTTGTTTACTTATTTTGATGAATCTATGAGTAGTATCGGAGGGTATGAACCATAGAGAAGTTGGAATACAGTATATATTACACCAATATGAATTTATAATGAGTTCACAACAGTACCTAAGTGGTGATTTATTTTTCTTATACTAACGGAGCATACGAGTTTTCTGTTAAGTTTTGTGTTGTGAAGTTTTCAAGTTTTGGGTAAAGATTCGATGGACTATGGAATAAGGAGTGGCAAGAGCATAAGCTTGGGGATGCCCAAGGTACCCCAAGGTAATATTCAAGGACAACCAAGAGCCTAAGCTTGGGGATGTATATATTACACCAATATGAATTTAGAATGAGTTCACAACAGTACCTAAGTGGTGATTTATTTTCTTATACTAACGGAGCATACGAGTTTTCTGTTAAGTTTTGTGTTGTGAAGTTTTCAAGTTTTGGGTAAAGATTCGATGGACTATGGAATAAGGAGTGGCAAGAGCATAAGCTTGGGGATGCCCAAGGCACCCCAAGGTAATATTCAAGGACAACCAAGAGCCTAAGCTTGGGGATGCCCCGGATGGCATCCCCTCTTTCGTCTTCGTTCATCGGTAACTTTACTTGGAGCTATATTTTTATTCACCACATGATATGTGTTTTGCTTGGAGTGTCATTTTATTTTCTTTTTTTTTGCTTGATGTTTGAATAAAATACCAAGATCTGAAATTCTTAAATGTTAGAGAGTCTTCACATAGTTACATAATTATTCGACTACTCATTGATCTTCACTTATATCTTTCGGAGTAGTTTGTCGTTTTCTCTAGTGCTTCACTTATATCTTTTTAGAGCACGACGGTGGTTTTATTTTGAAGAAATAGATGAACTCTCATGCTTTACTTATATTATTTTGAGAGTCCTAAACAGCATGGTAATTTTCTTTGGTTATGAAACTAGTCCTAATATGATGGGCATCCAAGATGGGTATAATAAAAACTTCCATATAGAGTGCATTGAATACTATGAGAAGTTTGATACTTGATAATTTTTTTTGAGATATAAAGATGGTGATATTAGAGTCATGCTAGTTGAGTAATTGTGAGATTGAGAAATACTTGTGTTGAGGTTTGCAAGTCCCGTAGCATGCACGTATGGTAAATGTTGTGTGACAAATTTGAAGCATGAGGTGTTTCTTTGATTGTCCTCCTTATGAGTGGCAGTCGGGGACGAGCGATGGTCTTTTCCTACCAATCTATCCCCCTAGGAGCATGCGCATAGTGCTTGGTTTTGATGACTTGTAGATTTTTGCAATAAGTATGTGAGTTCTTTATGACTAATGTTGAGTCCATGGATTATACGCACTCTCACCCTTCCATCATTGCTAGCCTCTTCGGTACCGTGCATTGCCCTTTCTCACCTCGAGAGTTGGTGCAAACTTCGCCGGTGCATCCAAACCTCATGATATGATATGCTCTATCACACATAAACCTCCTTATATCTTCCTCAAAACAGCCACCATACCTACCTATTATGGCATTTCCATAGCCATTCCGAGATATATTGCCATGCAACTTTCCACCATTCCGTTTATTATGACACGCTTCATCATTGTCATATTGCCTTGCATGATCATGTAGTTGACATCGTATTTGTGGCAAGGCCACCATGCATAATTTTTCATACATGTCACTCTTGTTTCATTGCCCATCCCGGTACACCGCCGGAGGCACTCATATAGAGTCATACTTTGTTCTAGTATCGAGTTGTAATCCTTGAGTTGTAAATAAATAGAAGTGTGATGATCATCATTATTAGAGCATTGTCCCGAAAAAAAAGAAGAAGAAAAAAGAGAAAGGCCAAAAAAAGAAAGGCCAAATAAAAAAAAAGAAGAAAGGCCAAAAAGGTCAAATAAAAAAAGGAAGAAAAAAAGGGACAATGCTACTATCCTTTTTCCACACTTGTGCTTCAAAGTAGCACCATGATCTTCATGATAGAGAGTCTCTTATATTGTCACTTTCATATACTAGTGGGAATTTTTCATTATAGAACTTGGCTTGTATATTCCAACAATGGGCTTCCTCAAATGCCCTAGGTCTTCATGAGCAAGCAAGTTGGATGCACACCCACTTAGTTTCTTTTGTTGAGCTTTCATACATTTATAGCTCTAGTGCATCCATTGCATGGCATCCCCTACTCCTTGCATTGACATCAATTGATGGGCATCTCCCTAGCCCGTTGATTAGCCGCGTCAATGTGAGACTTTATCCTTTTTTGTCTTCTCCACACAACCCCCATCATCATATTCTATTCCACCCATAGTGCTATCTCCATGGCTCATGCTCATGTATTGCGTGAAAGTTGAAAAAAGTTTGAGAATACTAAAGTATGAAACAATTGCTTGGCTTGTCATCGGGGTTGTGCATGATGGGAGCATTTTGTGTGACGAAAATGAAGCATGGCCAAACTATATAATTTTGTAGGGATGAGCTTTCTTTGGCCATGTCATTTTGATAAGACATAATTTCTTGGTTAGTATGCTTGAAGTATTATTATTTTTATGTCAATATTAAACTTTTGTCATGAATATTATGGATCTGAATATTCTTGCCACAATAAAGAAGATTACATTGCTAAATATGTTAGGTAGCATTCCACATCAAAAATTATATTTTTTTCATTTACCTACTCGAGGACGAATAGGAATTAAGCTTGGGGATGCTTGATACGTCTCCAACGTATCTATAATTTTTGATTGTTCCATGCTATTATATTATCCATCTAGGATGTTTTATATGCATTTATATGCTATTTTATATGATCTTTGGGACTAACCTATTAACCTAGAGCCCAGTGCCAGTTTATGTTTTTCCTTGTTTTTGAGTATCGCAGAAAAGGAAAACCAAACGGAGTCCAATTGACCTGAAATTTCACGGAGATCGTTTTTGGACCAGAAGAAGCCCACGGAGCACCGGAGATGGGCCAGAACAGTCCCGAGGCACCCACGAGGGTGAGGGGCGCGCCCCCTACCTCGTGGCCGCCTCGGAGACCCCCCTGACTTGTTCCCGACGCCAAAACCTCTTATATATACAGAAACCCCCAGAACATAACCTAGATCGGGAGTTCCGCCGCCGCAAGCCTTTGTAGCCACCGAAAACCAATCTAGACCCGTTCCGGCACCCTGACGAAGGGGGAATCCCTCTCCGGTGGCCATCTTCATCATCCCGGCGCTCTCCATGACGAGGAGGGAGTAGTTCACCCTCGGGGCTGAGGGTATGTACCAGTAGCTATGTGTTTTATCTCTCTCTCTCGTGTTCTTGAGGTGGTATGATCTTGATGTATCGCGAGCTTTGCTATTATAGTTGGATCTTATGATGTTTCTCCCCCTCTATTCTCTTGTAACGGATCGAGTTTTCCCTTTGAAGTTATCTTATCGGATTGAGTCTTTAAGGATTTGAGAACACTTGATGTATGTCTTGCATGTGCTTATTTGTGGTGACAATGGGATATCACGTGATCTACTTGATGTATGTTTTGGTGATCAACTTGCGGGTTCCGTGACATCGTGAACTTATGCATAGGGGTTGGCACACGTTTTCGTCTTGACTCTCCGATAGAAACTTTGGGGCACTCTTTGAAGTACTTTGTGTTGGTTTGAATAGATGAATCTGAGATTGTGTGATGCATATCGTATAATCATACACATGGATACTTGAGGTGACATTGGAGTATCTAGGTGACATTAGGGTTTTGGTTGATTTGTGTCTTAAGGTGTTATTCTGGTACGAACTCTATGATAGATCGAACGGAAAGAATAGCTTCATGTTATTTTACTACGGACTCTTGAATAGATCGATCAGAAAGGATAACTTTGAGGTGGTTTCGTACCCTACCATAATCTGTTCGTTTGCTCTCCGCTATTAGTAACTTTGGAGTGACTCTTTGTTGCATGTTGAGGGATAGTTATATGATCCAATTATGTTATTATTGTTGAGAAAACTTGCACTAGTGGAAGTATGAACCCTAGGCCTTGTTTCAACGCATTGCAATACCGTTTTCGTTCACTTTTATCATTAGTTACCTTGCTGTTTTATATTTTAAGATTACAAAAACCTTTATCTACCATCCATATTTCACTTGTATCACCATCTCTTCACCGAACTAGTGCACCTATACAATTTACCATTGTATTGGGTGTGTTGGGGACACAAGAGACTCTTTGTTATTTGGTTGCAGGGTTGTTTGAGAGAGACCATCTTCATCCTACGCCTCCCACGGATTGATAAACCTTAGGTCATCCACTTGAGGGAAATTTGCTACTGTCCTACAAACCTCTGCACTTGGAGGCCCAACAATGTCTACAAGAAGAAGTTCGTGTAGTAGACATCAGTAGCTGCCATCGGTGGACATGTCCATTGAACAAAAAGAGTAAAAAAACTGATTTGGATGCTTTAGCACTTGATTCTTCCCTTAAATAATTCCTTGATCTCTGTCTTGAATACTCCATGTGGGACAACTTCTGCGACGACTCCCCACGTGATGTCTTCACCTGGTTCAGCAGGTATGCCATGTTTCCAAGTGCCGACTTGGCGACATAGTTGATTAAATTCATGTTGGTCTCGGCGGATCGTCGGACGACGGACGGCAGAAAAACTACAAACCGAGGTTGTCACGCGCCGGATTACCCTGTACGCTTCTGTGCTGGCGCTTTTTCATCTAACATATCACGAGATTCTCGATCCCTGAAGAAGATCCCTCCAAGAACTCAACACCACCGTGCGCAGGGCCCACGGTGGGCGCCAACTGTCGTGGAAGTGTCACGACAGATGTCCTCATGGAAGGACTTAGTTGTGGAGCCATTGCGACGGGGTTAGCTTAAAGGGGTTAAACAGGACAAAGGACACGAGGAGTTTATACAGGTTCAGCCCCTTGCGGTGAAGGTAAAGGCCTAATCCAGTTTGAGGTGGTATTGCTAGGGTTTCGATGACCAGGAAGCGAATACGCTTTTCCTGGCTCTCGATTTGTTGTTTTTTGCCCTAAGCCGCTGCCGGTTCGTCCCCTTATATACATGGGTTGACTCCTTGCGGCCTACAGAGTCTTGGCCGGCTCATACAACATGTCCGGCTCGGGGACTTACCTTACATGCCTTACATTACAAGTCTACACATATATGGCAGTTTACACTTATGGGCCTTAAGCCGCCTTTAGGTTTGGGCCTTTTAACAAGCCTGTCTATGAACCGCCATCTTTAATATACTCTTGGGCTTCATTTAGATGAACTGCCATAGGGATGACCCAGCCCCTTCTGGGCGGGTCATATCTGATAGTCATATCCCCAACGACAACTGTTGTTGTCGATAAACCGCTTGGCCAATAGATTGAACCATCATAAATATCGCACGAGAGGGACCATAGAGCCAGCACCTCTTGCATGCGGCCCAAAATGATGTACGTTGGGAAGGGGTGATGTGTGTTTTCAAGATAGAGTAACGTACAATTTAGATGTGGTGCCTACCTCTCGATACAGACAACAACCATGAAGGCGAGGTATTTAAGGATGAGATACGCATGGTATGATGTAGGTCGAACCCAGCAATCCGAGCATGTGGGAGGGAATCCTAACAACGCACGAGCTCGAGCTTTGTTTGAGCGACATGTGACGGTGACCGGCCCTAACACGAACTAGGAGGAATCCATTCATGGCCAACACATACCCCTTGTTATCAGTCAAAGGGATGATATATATACACTCGGGGAGCCCACAGATATGCGTGTCGTCACAAAAAACTGCACAAGGGAGACATGGTCGATCAGAAAACCCCGTATACCTACATGCGGCCCGAAAATATGTATGGGTACGGTGGTGTGTGATGTTTTTAAATCCCGAATGCACAACTTCGATGGGCCACCAACTACATTACAAAACGAACATCGTACCCGACTCCAAGTCTGGTTCAATACACACGATGTCAGTTTCCCAACTTCGAGGCGGCGGCGGGGGGGGGGGGAGGGGTCGTCCCACGCATGCGCTCAAACTTTATTTGGTCTAGCATGGGACACATCTATATCTATACCCCTATATAGTGTGCGAATAACTTTGAAAGTTGGTCGTTGGATGAAGCCAATCCGACGGTACAGAGATGGCAAATCCGAGCACTACTGGTCGTTGGATATCATCTACATTCCACCAGATTCTGCCACATGTACAATCTAGAAGACTCCATGGTTGAACTTAAGCATAATGCACAAACCTCAAAACACAAGCACTTCTCCTTTGTTCTAGAATCCTCCATATTTTAATTGCCCAAACTTTTTTTTCCTAAATGAATTGTCACTTTTTGTTTTTACTTTATGCTTTACAATGCACAATTCCATGAATCTTAAAATAGATTTTTTTATAAAACTAATTGATTTTGGATGAGATGAACTATAAGAATTAAACAAACATCTACATCATGCATATATGACTCAAAGCTTACATGCTATACTGTGGTATTTATTCATAATTTGGTTACCAAATCTCATGCGTGCAACACACGTGTACCTTACTAGTATCAACAGGAAACCATCATGGTCAAACCCTTCTTGTTGTTGGGTCAAAGGGATAGATTGTGTGGGCCCCCTAATTGTCGGTATAGGATAGTTATATACCTCGGGGAGCCCACAGATATGTGTCGCGTCTATAAGCTGCACAAGGGAGACATGCTCGATAAGAACACCCTACCCCCTATACCCTGCATGCGACCTGAAAAAGGTTTATATAATCGCCATGACAGGTCAAGTTAATAATTCTTTATTTTTTTAGAGCAAAAAATAATCTATAAAAACATAGTCTACAAATTAGCAAAACAAGGATTCCAAGGTTTATATAATTGCCATGATAGGTCACTATAGAGATATATTATATCTCTATAATGACCGTGTCATGGCATTTAAATGAACCTTGAGATATGCAACTTCCGACCGGGTCACCCATCCTTGGACTACTCCAGCCCAAGCACGCTTAACTTCTGTGTTCTATTCGACTAGGCTAGCCGATGGGAAGCCACCCCTTGCTGATAGGAATTGCCTCCTTGCCATTAAGGCGTTTCACGCTGATCACCCTATGGGATCTACTCCCTCCTATCACACACATTTGTGCTTTTAGAAACTGTGTGGGATATTTACATGGCCGGTGTGTCGCCGCTAGCCTTCAATGAGCACTGACACTGGTAGCGGGAAAACGATGGGAGAAGAGGCGGGAAACCGATGAGAGGAGCGGCGAGAAACGGTAGCCTATTTAGAAAAAGTAGTAGAGAAGGAAGCGTGAGCTAGCACGACGCATGCGCACAGTGCTTACCCATGTACTGCATGTGTTGTCGGAAGGGCTTAGGGTTGTCGTTCGATCTGGGAGCATCCAACGGTGCACACGTACGATCCGTGGGGTTTGGGTTCTGGCCAATCAGAACGCACGACTCAGATCGCGCGCACAACAGGGGGGGCATCAGCCATGGTTTGGTAGGTACATGGCTTTCGTGAGTGAACATGTGCTATTTGAAAACATTTCATGAGAAGAATCTCAGTTTTTAAATCCCTGTAAATCCAAAACTCACCCGAAAATCGTGAAACCTGGCATGGTATCATGACATGGCACATATATGTCGAGGAATTTTTTCGTCCATTTTGGCACAAGTTTTGTTACAAGCCTCTTACAAACTGGAGCTTCTCTCAAAGAAGCCTCATGGTTCCGATAGGGAAACGTGTCCCCCTTGTGGGCGAAACGTAATCACTGCCTCTTTTCGCCTTGTATTTTCTTCTATGGGCAACATGGAACGATAGGATATCCGTGCTAAAATTTGAACTTATTCAGGGTTTGTTTGTCCTTTTTATACACTAATTGAGTTTCCTAGGCATTTAATGTCCATAATTCAAATCTGAACTACAAATACATGCTCCAGTTCACCAAAATGGCTAGAAAAATTATACATGTGTCCTTGGGTGCATGTTTAGGTCCCATGCCGAGAATGGGAACGAATTACAACCATACCGGCGTCCTGGCTCGTCCTCAAACATTTCGAATCTCGGTTTTTAAATCCCCATAAATCCAAAACTCACCAGAAAGTCATCAAAGGTGGCATGGTGTCACATCATGGCACACATATGTCATGGTAAAAACATTGCCAATTTGGGCCAAGCTTTATTACAAACCTCTTACAAACCGGAGCTTCTCTCAAAGAGGCCTCGTGGTTCCGATAGGGAAACGTGTTCCCCTTGTGGGCGAAACGTAATCACTGCCTCTTTTCGCCTTGTATTTTCTTCTACGGGCAACATGGAACGACAGGATATTCGTGCTGAAATTTAAACTTATTCATGGTTCGGTTGGCCTCTTTATACACTAATTGAGTTTCTTAGGCATTTAATGTCCATAATTTAAATCTGAACTACAAATACATGCTCGATGGATCCAAAATGGCTAGAAAAATTACACATGTGTCCTTGGGTGCATGTTTAGGTCCCATGCCAAGAATGGGAACGAATTACAACCGTACATTCGTCCTGGCTCGTCCTCAAATGTTTCAAATCTCGGTTTTTAAATCCCCATAAATCCAAAAGTCATCAAAGGTGGCATGGTGTCACGTCATGGCACACATATGTCGTGGTAAAAACATCGCCAATTTGGGCCAAGCTTTATTACAAACCTCTTACAAACCGGAGCTTCTCTCAAAGAAGCCTCGTGGTTCCGATAGGGAAACGTGTTCCCCTTGCGGGCGAAACATAATCACTGCCTCTTTTCGCCTTGTATTTTCTTCTACGGGCAACATGGAACGACATGATATCCGTGCTGAAATTTAAACTTATTCATGGTTCTTTTGGCCTCTTTATACACTAATTGAGTTTCTTAGGCATTTAATGTCCATAATTCAAATCTGAACTACAAATACATGCTCGATGGAGCCAAAATGGCTAGAAAAATTATACATGTGTCCTTGGGTGCATGTTTAGGTCCCATGCCAGGAATGGGAATGAATTGCAACCGTACCGGCGTCCTGGCTCGTCCTCAAAAATTTCGAATCTCGGTTCTTAAATCCCCATAAATCCAAAACTCACCAGAAAGTCATCAAAGGTGGCATGATGTCACGTCATGGCACATATATGTCGTGGTAAAAACATTTCCAATTTGGGCCAAGCTTTATTACAAACCTCTTACAAACCGGAGCCTGTCGCAAGAACCTTCGTGGTTTCGATAGGGAAACGTGTCCCCTTGTGGGCCAAATGATAATTGCTCCCTCTTCTAGCCTCGTATTTTCTTCTACACGCAACACAGAACAACGGGAGATTCGCGCTGAACTTTGAAATTATTCAGGGTTCGTTTGACCTTTTTATTCATTAATTGAGTTTTCTAGGCATGTAATGTCCAGAATTCAAATCCGAACTACAAATACATGCTCCAGTGCACCAAAATGGCTAGAAAAAACGTACATGTTTCCTTGAGGTGCATGTTTAGGTCCCATGGAACGAATGGGAATGAATTCAACCGTCTCGCTGTCCTGGCTTGTCCACAAACATTGCGAATCTCGATTTTTAAATCTCTGTAAATCCAAAACTCACCAGGAAATCATGAAACTTGGCATGGTGTCACTACATGGTACATATAATTGTCCAATTTGGGCGAAGCTATATTACAAGCCTCTAACAAACTAGAGCCTGTCGCAACCCTCGTGGTTCCGTTAGGGAAACATGCCCCTCTTGTGGGAGAAACGATAATCACTGCCTCTTCTCGCCTTAAACTTTGTTTTCTACAGACAACATAGAATAACAGGTGTGTCGTGCAGAAATTTGAAACTATTCATGGTTCGTTTGGCCATTGTATATATTAATTAAGTTTTCTAGGCATTTAATGTAGTGCATAATTCAAATTTGAACTACAAGCACATGCTCCGGTGAAGCAAAATGGGTGGGAAATTGTACATGTGTCATTGGGTGCATGTTTAGGTCCGATTTAAGGAATGGGAATGAATTACAAACTTCTCGTCGTCCTGAAACATTGAGAATCTCGGTTTTTAAATCCCAGTAAATCAAAAACTCACCCAGAAAATATGAAACTTGGAACGGTTTCATGACATGGCACATATATGTCGTGGTAAAAAAAATCATCCAGTTTGAGACAAGGTGCGCACATTAATTGCCAAGGAAGGCCTTTTTGAAACAAATAGCTAACACATTAATATCGCAAACGGTTGTATTATATGAACCGTGTCAAAATTTAACCATACTCGGTGGCGTGCGTGCAACTGTTTGATTAGATGGGACGAGTGTGAGAAGTCCGCCGTGCAGGCTCGACGGGACGTGCGTGAGCAGTCCACCGCGCAGGCTCGACGAGACGCGTGCATCCTGTCTACCTCGCAAGCTCGACGGGACACATGCGAGCAGCAAGGCCGCCCATGCTCACCGGGAAGCGAGCTCTTTGACCTCCATGCACCAGCCGCCGCCTGCCTCGCTCACAGCTTCTCCATTAATGGGTTAATTAAAGCACCTGGACGGAGGGTGTTTGCTTGTGATCCCATGGCAGCATTTGCTTTGTTCGTGTTTTCAACTCGTTTTCCAGCCTAATTTAAATTGCCACATAGGGCAACGGATAATATGACCACAAATAAAATGGCAACGGATAATACAACGACAAATTTACAATGGCGCAGATAATAATTGTCTTACATATTCTGGATAATTTAAAATGCCACATGCGGCAAAGCCCGGAAGACACAGGGGCAAGAGAAGATGGAAATCATAGACAACGATCTGGATCGCTACTGTCTCTACTCGTTGATGGATCGTCGGGTGACGATATCCTCCAGCTACTTCTTTAATTCCTCATAACTTTGCTTGAAAGCAGCCACGAATTCCTCCACCTCCTGCTTGTGCTTGATCAGGAGCTTCCTCAAGTCACCCATCAGTTCCTCGACGATCGCTGTCAGCGTCATCCCCGAGGCACTGCTCCGCTCATGCAACATCTTCCAGCCGGCGGCCTCCTCCTCCTTCTCGGTGAGCGCCTTGAGGAGCTTCGCATTGTCACCCATGAGTTGCTCAACGAGGTCAGTCGCCTTGTCAACCGAGGCATCGCTGATCTTGAGCAGCTTCATCAAGCCGTCGACCAACTCCTGCTGCTTAATGACGCCAGCGAGAATGTTGTCGTCGCCGGCCAAGGACTCCAGGAACGCCAGCTCGTCGCAATGGCCAACGTCGCGAGTGCGCTTGTGAGAGCCCTCGCATGCCTGTGAGAGCTTGTTCGAGGGCTCCGCGGCGCGCCGGGACATCTCTGCTGCGGCTGCGGCTTCGCGGCAGGACCTCTCTAGTGCTTCCGCGGCCTTCGTCATTGCTGCCTGGTTATATGCCCACCCGAAACTCCTCCTACTAGTCATGGCGGAACAACTTGATAGGAAAGACCAGTTTTGTGGGTGATGAGGAGAGGAACTGTGAAGTAATTTTCGAGTGGGTAGTTTTTATAGCCCGGTGCTAAGTGTGAACACATATTAGTTTGATAGGTGTGAATAGATTTGCAATTACTTATTGCATTTTAATCTGCAATGTGACGAGAAACAAGGTCAAAATTTATTGATGGCAGAAGGTTGACCAAGTGGTTGCTCGCCGTTGAGGCGGCCGCGGCGCGCTCCGCTTTGGCGTCCCTGCGCGCGCTCTACTCGCCGTTGAGGCAAAGTTACAATGGCAACGGTTAATAATTCTTAATAATTGTCTTACATATTCAGGACAATTTAAAATGCCACATACAGCAAGGCCCAGAACACTCACGACCTACATATGCATACAATTATAATAAAATATAGGCTAAAAGGCTGAGCTGGCGGCCTTCCGACGACGGTCTTCTCGGACTCCATGATCAGCATAGCACCCTTGCGGCCATTCACTCCAAGTGTCCCGACCCGCCTCCGCCTACGGAGCTGCTGGCGCTGGGAGGCTCTTGGGGCTGTTAGGCCTCTTCTAGAAGAGCTTGGTAGCGTGCAATCGCGCGCATGATATCTTCGCGGAACCGCTCCATTTCCATGTCTCTGGCCTGGCAGCAAATCCCATCCACCACCTGCATCCTCAAGATATCACGTTGGTGATGTTCTACTTCGTTGGGGACGTCAACTCCGCCAAGGAAGCGCTCGAGCCTGGCCACCACATCATCGGGATCGAGGTTGACACGGTCACCGCGGGCAATGATGAAGCCGCGGGCTTCCTGTCTCTTGACTGAATCACAGAGGTCCTCTGCCATTCCTTGCGAGGCATCAGGCTCTCGATGAGCACTGGTGACGGCGGCTCTTCGGGTGGGTCGTCGATCATGCCGCCGAGCAGCTCTGGATCTTTTGCACGATGGATGACAAACTGCTCATCACACCTCCTCTGCAATATGTCGATTGTGCGTCCAAGGGCTGTCACGCCGATATCGCCGCCGATGGGCCATGGTGCCTGCACCGGTCGATGCAGCTCTTGCTCCCCGACCTGCTCCGGCTCGCTCTCCTCGCCAAAGATGTAACGCAGGTAGGCATCGACGTCGAAGCTTTGGTCGTTGCCTGGCATGCTTGGAATAACTAATGGTAGATGGGTGAGGACTAGATCTGCACAGAGTGTCGCGACGGTGCGTTGCCGCCTGGGTTATATGCAGCAAGACATTAGCTGGTGGCGGGATACCGATGAGAGAAAAGGTGTGGATTTTACAATTCGCCCATGTGGAGCGCGGGAAGACTAAGTGGAGCACACACACAACCCGAATACCCCATCCGGTGCCACGTGTTATTTATCACACAAGTGTTAACATAAGGAAATGTATGTGTAACTTACTAATCATCGCACGGAGTACCCGCAGACGCATCGTGTGCGATACTCCTAGCCACCGCAAGCAACTAGTTTGCATTTTTCAAAGTTTTTTGTACACACAGAATCTCACACGAACTAACTGTATTAACCGCCTGTGTTGTAATTTCTCATGGCAAACAGTTCATCCGAGTGGGTTGTTTGCTATGTATCACACACATCTTGTTAAGTTGAACCGTTTCTGTTGTATTCCCTAATCGAAAACAGTTCGTCCGAGTGCATCGTATGCCGTATATCACACACACCTTGATTTGGCTAACCGTTTCTGTTGCACTCCGTAATAGCAAACAATTCATCGGAGCGAACTGTATGCCGTATATCGCACACACATTGATATGGCTGCCCATTTATGTTGTTATGCCTCATCGCAAGTAGTTCGAATGGATTAATCGTGTGCCTCATCGCAAGTAGTTCGAATGGATTTATGTTGTTATGCCTCATCGCAAACAATTCATCGGAGCGAACTGTATGCCGTATATCGCACACGCAACTAAAATCTGAATCGTGTTTGATGGCTCCGCCATCGCAAACGTTTTGCACCCTTTTTGACGGGTTTTTACATCCCCGTTTGCGATTAATGCATGGCACACAGTTTCGTCAAAGGGTCTCTGATCGTAGTGTCACGTTAGCAGCATCCTGTAGTAGTGATGTATGGCTTCAATGTAGCAATGCTCTCGCGACAAACTTGGATGATTGTCCAAAACCCAGACACGCTATGTGCTAAGCTGCTGAAAGCAAGATATTTCCCCGACACACATATCCTTGAAGCAATTCCAAAGGGTGGTATCTCTTATGCTTGGCGCAGCGTGCTGCATGGGCTAGAGCTATTCAAGGAGGGCTACATCTGGCGTATTGGGGATGGGGCGGATGTCAACATCTGGTCTGATCGGTGGATCCCGCGCCCGTGGTCTCGACGTGTTATCACTCCGAGGGGGCTCATCTCCTGGAGCGAGTTAGTGACTTGATAGACCCAGCAACGGGAACTTGGGATGAACGGCTGGTTAGAGAAACTTTTTGGGCAGATGATGCACGACATATCCTCCAAATTCCTCCGAGGGAAGGAGTCCAAGATTTCATAGCTTGGCAATATGATAAAAGGGTATGCATTCGGTCAGTAGTGCATATAAACTTCACGCGCATCTTACTAGTCGCCAGTAGAATGGGGGTATGGGTCAGAGTACAGTGCAGGCCAGCAATCTGGATAACACTAGTGATGATGCATGGAAAAGAATATGGAAACTGCCATGTCCAAAAAACATTCAGATGTTTCCCTGGAGAATGAAGCATGAGTCTCTCGCTCTACGGACCAACATCGAGCACAGAGGGATCCCTATATCTGACACTAAGTGTTTGTTTTGCGGACGGGTGGATGAGGACGGTGCACACCTCTTCATTAAGTGCAAGGTGGTCAAGCATGGCTGGAGGGAGCTGGCTTGTGAGAAGGAGAGGATGGACTTGGAAGGCATTACGTCGTGCATGCAATGTTTGATTATCTATGGGGGGCTGGACGAGAAGAGGCTTCTTGTATTCACTTTTTGGTGGCTATGGTGGTCTAATAGGAACAAACTAAGGGAGGGCGAGTTACCTCTTGAAGCAGCAGTTGTGGCATGGAAAGCAAGATGTTATGTGCTTGAATATCAAGAGATCTTCATGACCCCGCCCAAAGAGACTAATCCGGAGAGATGGAGGCCGCCGGATAGAGACATGATCAAGATTAACCTTGATGGGTCTTTTGTGCCTGGAGAAGACTTCACTGGCTAGGGTGTGGTCGCGAGAACTGTAGATGGCAATATTGTGGGAGCCCGGATGGGAAGACAGTAGAATATTCGAGATGCATTTGCTGCGGAAACTTATGCTCTATCCCGTGCAGTTTCATTCGTTGACCCGGGCATCGTGAGGGTGATCCTAGAAACAGATTCACAACTTCTCATGGAGGCCATGGATCTGCGCAAATCTGACTCCTCGACGTATGCAACAGTTATTGAGGATACTAAGTACCAGCTAAAGATGTGGTTCTCGCATCATGTAATTCTAGTGTGTCGCCGCTCGACAAATTCTGTAACCCATGAACTAGCTAGTATGGGGCGAATGTGTGACCTGCACCACTGTATGCAGTGGGAGTCTGATGTTCCAGCCATTGTGGCTGTATGTGCTTGGCTGATGTTGACCATCACAGTTAAGTTATAAAGCTCATGGTTTCCTAAAAAAATCTAAAAAATAGAGAAGGGTAATTTTGTCCTAACTAGTGCATAATTATGTGCCTTGGTCACCGTGCTGAAAATAATACACCTTATATAAAGGAATGGAGCGAGTATAAAATAAGGCCAATATCTCAAGTATATATAGGTTAGGAGGGGAGGAGGGGGGCCACACAAGGGGAAAGCCCTCCCCCTTGCATCGGCCATGAGGAGGGGGAATCCCTCCCTAATTTGCCCATCCTCCCTCCTTCCGAATAGGAGAAGGGGCACCTCGCCCACTTGGGCCTTGGTGGCCCAAGTTGCCTTACCACTTGGCCTTTTTAGGCCCATTGCAATTAAATTAATTATAAAGGCCAACTTTTAATTACTAGAGCATATTATATATAATTTAACACCACCAGAAACATTTTCCACCTATATATTAATTTTCGGTAATACCTGGTATTGCCCGATAAACTCTGAAACCCTTCCGGTGACCCCGAAACGCTTCCGTTTCCTCTTGGAACTATTCCAAATATTAATGAAACATATCCAAAAATAAATCCTACTCTCGTCCTACTAACACTCAGCAGATCATGATTACCTTAAGCTTGTGACCCCGTAGGTTCGGTAAATCATAGACATGAACGAAACCCATTCGTTCAATGACAGATGGCGGAACCGTGGACGTCCATATCGATCCCTATGATTACACGAATGACATTCAAGTGAACCTTTGGTTATCATGCGATGTTCCATTTGCTTCGCAATACTTTACAAAACCCGGTGTGCATCGGTATCCTCTTGAGTCATGCACATGCTCACTATACCGTTGATCCCGTTGCCGTTTTTGTTCTTCTTTCTCGCTAAAGTGTTCCGGCATCCCCATGACGTAGTCACCTATGTCTGGCCAGACGATGATGGATGCCGACACACCGAGAGGGCCCTAAGATTGGGTCGATTCAATATGACCGTTCTTCTAACATCATATTCTCAATGTTGTTTTAGGACTATCATTACACTTAACGATATCCTAATATTCAGAAAACATGATCACCAGTAACACTTGAGCCGGTCTTAGAGGCAAGACCAGGGACCTATGCTTTACTGTTCATCATTCCACACGTGCATATGAGTTTTCCACCGAATCACATATTCCAGTACCATAACAGTTATAACATGAAATATGAACTTTTAATTATGAAATGGAAATATAATAATACAATATTATTGCCGCTAGGGCATATTTCCAACATGCACTACTTCCTCGGGGTCAAGGTGGTGCGTCGTACGGATGGCTTTTTCCTTCACCACCAAAAGTATGCTCCTGAGCTTCTTAATCGTACTGGAATGCTTAATAGAAAACCCGCACCCACGTCCGCCGACACGAAGGCTAAGCTCATTGCCACTGATGGGTCCCCCGCTCCGGATGCTTCATTTTATCGGTGTATCGTTGGTGCTCTTCAGTACCTTACTCTTACACGCCTGGAGCTGCAGTATGTTGTTCATCAGGTGTGTCTTCATATGCATGCTCCACGAGATGCTCACTGGACTTCGATGAAGCGGATTCTTCGGTATATCTGTGACACCATGGATCTCGGCATCATGCTACATGCCTCCACCGCCATCGACATCACCGCCTAATCCACGCTGACTGGTCGGCTGCCCTGATACACGATGTTCCACTTCGGGATATTGTGTCTTCCTTGGTCCATCACTTATTTCGTGGTCGTCCAAGCAGCAGCCAACAGTCTCTCGCTCCAATGATGAGGTTGAGTATCGTGTAGTGGCTAATGTTGTCGCTGGGTGTTCCCGGCTCCGCTAGCTCCTCCTTGAGCTTTCGTGTCATGTCGACAAGGCCACGGTGGTGTACTGCGATAACGTTTCCGCCGTCTACCTCTCCGCCAACCCGGTCGATCATCGTCGTACCAAGCACATCGAGCTTGATATTCATTTTGTTCGGGAACAGGTGGCTCTCGGTCATATACGTGTTCTATACGTACCACCTCCCAACAAGTTGCAGACATCATGACCAAGGGCTTGCCTACGACGTCATTCGAGGACTTCGATCCAATCTTTGCGTCAACAATGGCCCACTTCGACTGCATGCGCGCGGGGGGGGGGGTGTCTTGTGCCACATGCCTTCCTCCTTTGCATCTATAGTAGAGGATATGACTACCCCTTGTACTACATATGCATGTGCATATGCATCTAATGAATACTGAGAGTTGCATCCTAATTGTCTGCATTTGATTGCCAAAAGTTCATTGGAGGAAAACGCCGCAAAAGGCAGTGCAAAAAAAAGAGAAAGAAGAAGACCGTGTCGGCACCACTTTAAACCCAAGTCCCGCCATCAATCATGCACGCTGTGGGAATCCATCGGCGGGATCTCCAAGATGACGCCTCCAAAAGGAAAAACGATGTTGAGGACACTGTGGTCACCCGATTTGGCATAGCATGATTTTAGATTTTCATTCGGACATTTCATGGCATGAGGTACAGAGAGCAAATAAACTTCACAGCGGTAACTTCAAGGAGGAAGACGCCATCCCTGAACGCTGTATGTTGTGATGGCACCCGAAAAAAGCAGTGCTGCAGCGAGTGAAAAGATGAGGATGAATGGTCACTGAATGAAAGCTGAAGGCTGGAAAAGGCAGAACGTAAGAACAAGAAAAGGCAGAACGTAGGAAGAAGAAAGGAGTATCTTCTTTCCCAAAGCTCACAGTGTCAACCTATAAAACCTCAAAAAACCTTGGCACTAACTAGAGGAGCAGCTTCCCACCCAAACAACGGCCAACGGAATCATCCCATCAATTCCATCCACCCGCCGCCCGCGCCCGCGCCTGGAGCGGCGGGCCGCGGCCACCCACCCGCCCGCCGTCTCACGCCACCGCGGAAGCCGGCACTCACCTCGCGCCCGCCCCCACGTGTCCCTCCCTGCCGCCCGAGGGCCCCGCCTGTCACCCACCTCCGCCCCTGGTGGGCAGGCGAAAGCGACGCGTGAAGGGAGCGCTGCGCACGGCCCCCTACCACCCCCCGATGGGTGCCCCTCCCCATCGATAGCCGCGCCGCTGTCTGCTGCCCCCGCCCTGCGTCCCCGTTCCCCATTCGCACCCCTCCCCACTGCCCGCATCTATTCCACCGCCGCCGCCGCCGCCCCGCTCCGCTCGGTTCCGGCTCTCCCTCCGCGCTGCTGTGCTCTGTGGGGCGCCGGGCCGCGTGATCCGCCGCTGCCTCCGTCGATTCGGCTCCAGTTTCGGGGCGCTGCGGCGACCCCCCGAGGTGAAGCCGCTCCCGGTACTGCGGTTCAGCGCCTAATTGGGTGGGTCTACGGGATTTTTTGTCAAGAATTTTGCTGTGTAGTGGTTTGACTGTCGGACGGGGTGCGGGGTTAGGGCGGAGATTCGGATTTGTGTTTGGGTGCCGGTTTGGGCGTTTTGGGGTGCGAGGTTTGTTAGCAGCTGGTGAGCTTGTGTAAGAAACGGTAATGCTTCTGTTTGTCACATATGATTCATAGCTGGTTCTAGCTGCCTGTGCGCTGTTTCTACACCACTGTCCGGCAGAGAGTAGCAGCAGGGAAAATCCGGATACGCGTTGGCAATGGGCATACGAGGCGAACCATCTGGAGTGTAAACTATAGTATTTGCTAGTCGTGGCCGAATTTTAGCACTATGTCACATCGTGTGTTTGACTGCTTATGCTAGACTCGTTAAGTGGATTTAAAAGCAATATATCACAGGGAATTTGTGGTAGATTTTCAAGCGATGTACCACAGAGATCGGTAACACAATCCAGTTGTATATTAATGACTGAAGCAAAGAAGTAGTGTGAGGTTCCTAGTGGGATTTGGCTATGTATTTCATGCCTAGGTTATACGTGAAGTTATTTTGAGTATCAGTTCATTATTAGCAACTAGTCCTGACAAGCGACAACAATGCTATGTTCTGGTTATCCTTGTTTTCTGCCGTTTGCTTTCTTAAAGGGGTCATGCTTGGAAAATGTTCTGCTTTGTTTCTTTGTTGCATATCATTAATTTCGCTTTGTCATGTTCTATACATGAATTCCTTCTTTTTGGGATACATTGGCACAAAGCAAAAGGAACATTCAGCGAACAATAATTCAAATGCTGTCATTTATCTGTTAATATGGGACTGATCATCAGCTACTGCTTTGTATTTGTATGAGAACACTATACAAGTAATCTCTGAGTAAATCCATGCACCTCAAGTCCTCGGTTGTTCTAGTGCTTGTCTCTTGAGCTACTTTTAATCTCGCTTTAGATTAGTATTGTAATGCATACAATACTACATGACTACACAGGGAGCTTAGTATATTCAATTAGTGGTTGTCTACTTTTATATTTTGAGTTACTAATAAAGAAATGCATTCTTCTGTTGCTAGCAGCATGTGACGTCCTCCAACGATGAAGGAGAGGAGCTCTTTATGTGATAGTGCAGCAGATGGAAATTGGGTTTCAAAATTCAAAAGAAAGCGAAGCAAGTTAACAGCTAGCTCGTCAAATGAGCATGAGGCTACATCACCAACATCGGACTCTATAATGAACAATGGTTCCATAAAAAAGAGGTCCAAGCATGACACTAGCATTTCTACATCAGCCAAGAAGATAAGAGGACACGATGGGGTGAATTCCTTCTCTTTTTATCAGTTTATTACTTGTCAGTTATCTTGTGGATATTGTCTGTGATTTACTCTCCATCCATCCATATTTGTAAGACCTATTTTGACCAGGTTCGTAGATTAAAAAAGCTCTATGATTGAGGAAGTCGCCAACACGAATGCTTATCAGTAGTTTAACATGGTCTCTCTTACCTCCTCTTTTCACATGAGAGGTAAGAGTATATAATAGATCTGAGCCGTTGATTTCATTAGGTAGTGGGTCTGAGTAACTCTTACCTTCTTACCTCCCATGGGAAAAGAGGATGTAAGAGGGACCATGTTAAAATTTGCCAATGCCTATACCATTCTAATAGTTCTCTGGAAATGCGAGACAATACTTTGTGTGCTTAGGCCTCCTTTGGTTCATAGGGTAGGAAAATCGTAGGAATAGGAAAGTTATAGGAAATGAGATGACATGTATCTCAAATCCTATGAGTAGGAATAGGAAAGGAGATGCCCTTTGATTCACATCATAGGATTTTTTCCATTGAGTCTAGGCTAATGTTTATTTTCCTATGAAATGTGGAGGATAGGAAGAATTCCTCCATAGGAATAGGATTCCATTCCTACAAACCAAAGGGCTCTAAAGGATTTTTTTTCCTATAGAAATCCTATCCTATGAAATTCCTACAAGATTCCTCTAAACCAAAGGAGGCCTAAGTATGCATGCATTAACTATGGATGCATGCCTTCCAACTTTTGTGAATATCACAAAACAAATAAGCATATAAAAATTGATCAATGGAAGTACTTCATTTGTTGCTCTTCCATGAATAAATGCTAAACGATGATTTAATCACATTTTCTGTTTAACCATGGGCGTAACACCTTTCCTCATCGGCCACATATTGTATAGCTTTGATGAAACGACTAGATGGTAACAGTTCTGGAAATCTATCATCACACAAATACTTCAAGTGATGCTTTTCAGTAGGAGCTTACATGTTCTATTAACATGTGAACTCTCTGATGCTCGCAACAGTTCGTCATATCTGTCAGTGTGTGCTCATTGGTTAGGGGAAACCTATGAACTGTTTTGGTGTCGTCGCGTTCAGGATGCAAACTAAAATTGAGTGACAGATCTTATTAAGGGCCCGTTCGGACTCCCTCCGCTCTGCGGCTCCGTGCCTGAGCGGAGTGGCGATCCAGTTATAAATCGGGGAGCTGGTAAAAGGGCGCTCCGCCCGCTCCGCTCCGCGGAGAGCCGCCGAACAGGCGCTAAATCATCATGAGACATTCTAAGCAACTATATCTGCCAAAAGTAAAATCAATACTACGTTTTAACTGAGCATTTACATCTTCTCCAGTTATTCACTTGTCAATTACAAATTATTACCACTTTAAGGCTTCATGTACTGTTATTTTTCTTTGCAATACTTTTTTATGTCACCTCTATTGCTGTTCAACTTATCTTATACACACATTCTCTTTGTTTCTTCAGTATTTCTATGAGTGTGTAGAATGTGACCTTGGTGGCAATTTGTTGTGTTGCGATAGCTGTCCACGGACATACCACTTGGAATGTCTTAACCCCCCCCTTAAGGTTTGAAGCGTTTCTACTGTTTGATTGCACATCTCTCTTTTTTTGGTGTACTTTTCTGTCTTAATCTCTTTGCACCGTTACATTTCAAATATAGCGTGCACCGCCTGGGAACTGGCAATGCCCAAGATGTCGTACGAAACAAGTTAGCTTGAAGTTGTTAGGAAATGCGGATGCTGACACTTCCAAACGTGAAAGAACAAGGAGAATGCGTACAAGCACCATAGCAGATAGCCCATCTCCCCATAACAAAGTCTCTCTGAATACCCGGAGTCCCATACAAGAGAAAAGTGAATCAAACGAACAAGTAAAACTATCATGCCCTGGTGCATTGAAGGAAGGTGATCTCAGTGTGAAGGACAATGAAGTTCAGAAAAAGAAGCCATTGATAGTACATTTGAAGAGGCGCTCGACCAAAGAATTATCTGCAATTACGAAGCCCTTGAAGTCAGGATTCATTGGCCAGTCTTCAGAAGAGAAACGGGAGAAACATGGAGGTGCTTTGAAAATGAAGAAACATCTGCGCTCCATGGACTTGTCTCCAAAGAAATATAAAACCAAGAGGCAGCATAGTCACAAAGACTCTAAGCGATCTGAAACAAAAAGGCTCAGATATTTGGCAACTGATGTTGGCAGTGATTCGTCAATGGGGGCATCTACATCTCCTGAGCACTGCGAATCACCACCAAAAAGGAGATCTCTGGATGGCAGAACACCTACATCTAGTGCCAAGAAAGGGAAAAAGAAAGTGAAATTTGTTGATAAACAACATTCAGAGGTATTCAAACACGCTATGTTTTATTCTATTCCCTCCGTTCGGAATTACTTGTCACAAAAATGGATAAAAGTGGATGTATCTACAACTAAAATACATCTAGATACATTCATTTCTTGGACGAGTAATTCCGAACGGAGGGAGTAATATTCAAAACCATAGACATTTTCTATACAGTTTACCTTACCAGAAATGGCGCTGAGCCATTTTCTGGTTGATGTACCTACTTGAACTTATTTAGTATGTTAGATGTTCAGTTAAGAATATTTTTTCATTTACTTTCTACCTCTGCCATGTCATTTTTCTACCTTTTCATTCTCTGCACTTCTGCAGCTTCCTTTGCTTTTGTTAGCACTCTTTCTGTTATAATCTTCATAAGCTCATTTTGTTTCTATTACAACCATACTTTATGAACACACTAAATAGTATTTCAGCAAACTTGCCACAGTTATTCTTGTTTGAACGGATTAATAATTTTTCAATAATACATCTTACCATGGTTTCTGATTTAACCTGGGAGATACATGGTAGCTTTGGTAAAATCTTATGGTTCATCTTGTCAGTTTTGATATTAGTGGTATTTGTAATCCCCTAACACTAAACTGGCTTGATTATTATTTTCTACTTCTATTTTTGGGTCTAATTTTGTCTATGCATTTTCGGATCATTTGTCTTTGGTTGCTACCATGACCAGCCTTCACTGCTTTTCTAATGTTTGTCTAGTTTGATGATTCATTCTTATCTTAAATATTTTTCCTTGAACATATCTATTCAGAATGCCGTTAATATATCTGGTAAAATGGTGCAGGTGCTACCTGTGGCGGGGGATATGATAATAACTCCTCAGGAGGATCTGCAGGTTCGGTCTGGAAAATACCTACACCATCAATTACCTGTGTTGCATCTTCATCCATTCATTTTTTTTTGCCTTTTTTCTACGTTCTCTGATTTATTGCAAACATTGATTTGCTTAGGTTGACCGCATCCTAGGCTGTCGGCTTCAGACAAGCCAAATCATTTCGCAGCCCCATGCTTTATCAGAGCAGATTGAATTAACTAATTTGCAGCTGGAAGGTGGGGTTCCTTCTAGTTCTTCCAGTGTGCCAACACAGCCGTTAAGAAATGATACTGACACCACTCCAGAGGATGTATGCGCTGATGAATCAGCACATGATCCCTGTGAAGATCATTTGGATGGTGGTGAAATGCAAAAGGAGAATAATGGAAAATACCATGAAAAGGAGTCAGTGAACCCAGAGGAAGCCACAAAGACACTGTCAGATTGTTGCACCGACCAAATCATCACAGTAAAGGATGCTGGAGTAGTAGGAGAGAACATACCTTCAGTAAATGGTGACTTTGAGGCAGTATCTGATGTTCCAGTTGAAGGAACATCGGAAAAGGGTGATATCAAACTTTCAGTTTCCGAAGTTGATGCAACTGTGCAGACCAAACAAGAGTTGACACCTGAAAGTAAAGTCCATGGAAACATAAACGAAATTGCAGGAAATGGCCATGATGATACTGCATATGAATTTTTGGTCAAATGGGCTGGAAAATCAAACATCCATAATAGCTGGATTTCTGAATCTGAACTAAGAACATTAGCAAAACGGAAACTAGAAAATTACAAAGCAAAGTATGGAATGGGTTTGATAAACATTTGCAAGGACCAATGGTGCCAACCACAACGCGTTATTTCTCTGCGTGTTTCCTTAGATGAAGTAGAAGAGGCTTTAATCAAATGGTGTGGCCTTCCTTATGATGAATGCACCTGGGAAAGATTAGATGAACCTATCATGCTGAAGTATGTCCATTTGGTTACTCAGTTCAAAAACTTTGAATGCCAAGCTTTGGACAGGGATGTGAGAGGTAACCGTGCAAATGCAAGAAACCGCCAAGAGCTGACTGTGTTGATTGAGCAGCCAAAAGAACTTAAGGGGGGCATGCTCTTCCCACATCAACTGGAAGCATTGAACTGGCTGCGTAAATGTTGGTGCAAGTCAAAAAATGTTATCCTTGCTGATGAGATGGGTCTTGGGAAGACGGTGTCAGCTTGTGCTTTTCTGTCGTCCTTGTGCTGTGAATTCAAGATTAACTTGCCTTGTCTTGTCTTGGTTCCTCTTTCTACTATGCCTAACTGGATGGCTGAATTTGCATCTTGGGCGCCTCATTTAAATGTTGTGGAGTATCATGGTTCTGCACGGGCAAGATCTACAATTCGTCAATATGAGTGGCATGAAGGCGATGCAACCCAGATAGGTAAAAGCAAAAAGTCTCACAAGTTCAATGTCTTGCTTACCACTTATGAGATGGTGCTTGTTGATGCTACATATCTTCGTTCTGTGCCATGGGAAGTTCTTATAGTTGATGAAGGGCATCGTCTAAAGAACTCTAGCAGTAAACTCTTCAATTTGCTCAATACATTTTCATTTCAGCACAGGGTTTTGTTGACTGGAACCCCATTACAGAACAACATTGGTGAAATGTATAATTTGTTGAACTTCCTACAGCCTGCTTCTTTCCCTTCTCTAGCATCATTTGAGGAGAAGTTTAATGAACTTGCAACAGCAGAGAAAGTGGAGGAGCTGAAGAAACTGGTAGCACCACATATGCTTCGAAGGCTGAAAAAAGATGCAATGAAAAATATCCCCCCGAAGACAGAGCGAATGGTGCCTGTCGAACTGACATCAATCCAGGCTGAATACTACCGTGCTATGCTTACAAAGAACTACCAAGTACTGCGTAATACCGGAAAAGGTGGTGCTCATCAGTCATTGCTCAATATAGTAATGCAGCTTCGGAAAGTTTGCAACCATCCATATCTTATTCCTGGAACTGAACCCGAATCAGGTTCACCAGAGTTTTTGCATGAAATGAGAATAAAGGCCTCAGCAAAGTTAGCTTTGTTGCATTCTATGCTCAAAGTGTTACACAGTGATGGGCATCGTGTTCTTATTTTTTCTCAGATGACTAAACTTCTTGACATCCTCGAAGATTATCTGACTCTGGAATTTGGTCATAAAGCATTTGAAAGAGTAGATGGTTCGGTGTCTGTGGCTGAGCGCCAGGCAGCTATTACTCGTTTCAATCAGGACAAGACCCGTTTTGTATTTTTGTTATCTACACGGTCATGTGGTCTTGGGATCAATTTGGCAACTGCAGACACTGTTATCATATATGATTCTGATTTCAATCCGCATGCTGATATACAGGCGATGAATAGGGCACACAGGATTGGGCAGTCAAACAGACTTTTAGTGTACAGGCTTGTAGTGCGTGCTAGTGTTGAGGAGCGTATCTTGCAACTTGCCAAGAAGAAATTGATGCTTGATCAACTTTTTGTTAACAAATCAGAATCACAGAAGGAAGTGGAAGATATCATTCGCTGGGGAACTGAGGAGCTCTTCAGGAATAACGATGAGGTGAATGGTAAAGATAATGATGAAGCTTCTGGTGCTAAACATGATGTATCTGATATTGAGGTTAAGCATAGGAGGAAAACTGGTGGCCTAGGTGATGTTTATGAGGATAAATGTATTGGCAGTTCTACCAAGCTTATTTGGGATGAAAATGCTATTATGAGGCTTCTTGATAGATCTAGCCTTCCAACAACTGTAGCTGAAAGCACCGATGGGGATTTGGACAATGATGATATGCTTGGCACTGTAAAGGTAATTTAATAGTGTGTGTTTTTCTTCAAATAATGAATATTAAATGTTTATGCAGTGATTCATTGGTAGGTTATGGAAATGAGTGTGTCGTCTTGTACATGTCTCACCAAGCTATAGTACTACTTAATAGGGATAGAACACTTGGTTTGGAAATTCCTAACCAGAGTCATCTGACTAGAATTTATTGTCATTATCTGCTTATAGATGGATTCATGCGCCAATTTTGAGTTCAGTCTTTTTGTTCTTGGACTACATTACTATTACTTTTCTTGTTTCTTTTGGATGGTGGTTACTAATGTTATTGCGATGTACTCCCTCTGTCTCAAAATGTAAGACGTTTTTTGACAGTGTGAAAAAACGTCTTACATTTTGAGACGGTAATAGATTTTACCTTGTGCAATTGAGAACTTATCTCCGGGATCTCAATTAATAGTTTCTTTTACTTTCATTCGTGAAGCAGTCAATCGATTGGAATGATGATATAAATGATGATCCCGGTGCTGCTGAGGACATTCCAAATATTGACAACGATGGTTGTGAACAGGCATCCGAAACAAAACATGATGCAGCTAATCCTGTGGAAGAAAATGAATGGGATAAACTTTTACGTCTCAGGTGCTTTACAATACCATGTATAAGTACTTGTTATTTTACCAGGCTATCTATTGCCTTGATGATATTTTTCTTCATATTTTCTTGTTTTACTTAATAACTTTAACAAATCAGAAACAGAAAGACACACTAAATGGAGAATAAATACTCAAATTCTAGAATGTATCCAATTGGAGAAGTTAGGAAGCGGTACGTAGCACCTTAAGAAACCTTAGGTCAGACAGGGCTAGATAGTCATGGTGTACTAATTGCAAGAATCACTTGTTTTCTTAGTGCTCTCTCTCTCTGTCTCTGTGTGGGCATGATGGTCGGTTACTAAATGCATATTTGTGTTTCAGATGGGAGCAATATCAAATCGAAGAGGCATCCCTTGGTCGAGGCAAGCGCTTAAGGAAAGCTGTTTCTTACAGGGAAACCTTTGCAGCAATTGCCAATGAAGCATTAAGTGAGGTACTTTTGTCCCTGCGCGAACATTTCTGTCTTGCTGGATGTTCTGTTTTGGTAGTAAGTAACGAGATCTGTCCTCCTAGCAAGTAGGCAAGGAGTATATCTTCATTTTGACCACCTTGATCCATTGATTGTGGCATATAACGTTATGGCAACACTGAGTTTTTTGCAAAAGTCAGGGGATGGCAGTGAAGACAGTTTTCCCTGAAAGCAACGTTTGACTAGCATGTGTTAAGCATACAGCTACCGCTTCCTTCTGAGCCAGGATCAAACTTAGATTTTGACTATGGCTGAGCCAAACTGTGGTAGAACGAGCCTACTACCAAACATTGGTTGTGTCTCCCCTAACCACTCTTAAATATTTTGCGTGACATTGCGATGCTATTGCTGCAAAATTTGAACTTGGAAGTGAAAACTGAACCACAGGCCCCATGCGATTCAATTTTGCCCATGTCGTCATGATTTTTTATTTGAACCTTAACATTACTTGGAGCATGCTTCCTCAGTCGGCTGTACCCCTACGGACTACATGGAATCAGTCAAGGCCGTCCTTAGCACGATCCCGATTCACCAGCTCCGGCGCCCCCAAGAAGACCATCAAGGCGCCCGAGAAGATCCAGCGAGGCTTCCTGTGGGCCGGCCGCGCGGAGGCAAATGGCGGGCACTGCCATGTTAACTGGCAATGAGTCGCTAGTCCGCTCTCGCTCAGCGGCTCGGCGTGCGCGATCTTGCCCGGACCAGCCTCGCGCTCCGCACACGATGGCTATGGTTCAGCCGCACAGACAACACTAGAGCGTGGGCTGGCCTCGACTTGCAGTTCACCGTCGAGGAGCGTGCATTTTTCTTTGCGTCCACCACCATGCAAATTGGGAATAGCATGGAGGCCCTCTTTTGGGAAGACCGATGGATCGACGGGCGATCCGTTCGCGAGACCGCGCCGCTCCTATATGCATGCATTCCCAAGCGCCGCCACAAACTCAGGACCGTCGCCGATGGGCGCGGGACATACACGACACGGTTGGCATCCATGAGATCGGGCAATACTTGTAGCTCTGGCACACAATCAGCCGCACGACGCTCTCTGCCGAGCCGGACCGCCACTCCTAGAAGTGGAGTCCTCGTGGCGTCTACTCCGCCAAATCGGTCTACATCGCCACTTTCGGTGGCTCCACGGGCTGCGCTGCATGGAAGCTCACCTGAAAGAACTGGGCGCCTCCGCGCGTCCGATTCTTCCATTGGCTCGTCCGCCTCGACCGGTGTTGGACGGCAGACCGCCTCGCCCGCCGCGGCCTGCAGCACCCCGCGCGATGCCTCCTCTGCGACCAGGCCTCGAGACCATGCACCACCTCATCCTCGCCTGGCCCTTCGCCCGACAGCTCTCCTGCTCTCGGCTCCACTGGCTCTGGCTCTCCTGCGTCTCGCCCGACTGGTGGCAAACGGCGCAGCAGTTCACTCCAAAACCTATGCGCAAGGGCATCGCCTCCGCGACCCTCCTCGTCCCATGGATGATTTGGATACACCGTAACGATTGCGTCTTCAACCGGGGACGGCCCTCGGCGAATGACCTGCTTACGAAGATCAAGGATGAGGCCGCCCTCTTGGCCAGAGCAGGCGCTCTAGGGCTTCGCGCCATCGTACCACAAACATGGGATGTTCATTGATGTGCTCATGAGCATTGTAACTGCCTCCTACGAGGAATGTAATCCAAACTCTCTTTTCTTTCCAAAGCAATGAAAGGCAAGCTCTGTTGCGTTTTCTCGAAAAAAAACTACATGGAATCCCTAAACACAACCCCCCCTGCCCCCTCTCTTGTGTGTTGAAAATATACTTAGACTGGGTACTCCGAGGATGCTTGGGAACATTTTCGACCCAAAACATCTCCAACAGAAGCCCATCCTAAACTCATTACGAAATTGCAAATCCTGGAAATGTGGTTGCACCCTAAGAGCTTCTCCAACGGTAGCCCCCATTTTCTGAGGCTTCAAAATTTGACATCACTCCCATTTGTGAGCACCCATTTTCTTTCGCCTTTACATTGACGTACAGGACCCACATGTCAGTTGGCCAGTTTTTCTTCTTTTCCTTCATCTTCACTTCCCATGGGTCAGCGCCCTGATGTGGCAGGGCGCGGGATGTAGGGGTGGGGTGGAGATGGCCGGAGGGGGGGAGCGACATAGAGGCGGAGGCGGGCTGACGAGAATGAGGGCGGAGATGACGAGCTTGGCGGCATAACACCTCAGGAATGGTTCGATCCAGTTTGTTTGTGTGTGTTGGGGGGGGGGGGGGGGTGAGGAATCGGCTGCTGGAGGGGAGGCGGTGGAGCTTGATGGCGTGGGAGGAGGAAGGCGTGTGCGTGGGTGGGAGATGAAACTTCCTCCCGCTCTCTGTTGATGGGAATTGGGGCTGGGCTGGTGGCCGATAAATGGGGTCCTCCCCTTTTGGGGGACCCAGCTGGACCTTGTTTTTACCCCCCAAGCCCCCAAAAACTTGTTTATGGACTCTGCTGGAGATGCTCTAAGCACCGGCACTCCTTCGCTAGCACCCCAAATTGCTGGCTCCATGACCACGTCCCCACTCAGCCTTTCCCTGCAAGCCACTCCCCTGCAACTGGGCCTCTCCAAAACTTAAGTTTTGAAATGCAGGGAGTATCTGGTGTGAACAAGTATGATCTAATTATAAAAAAACAAGTATGATCTAATTCCGTTGAATATTACCTCAATTTTGTGGCTCCTAGCTATACGCCTACGACAGATATTGTGAAACGTACTCCCTCCGTTCCTAAATTTAAGTCTTTCTAGAGGTTTCAATATGGACTACATACGGGATGTAGTCCATATTGAAACCTCTAGAAAGACTTGTATTTAGGAACAGAGCGAGTAGCTAATAGTTGGCTGCACTGTGTTTTTCATTCGCTATTTGCCATGCACTCTTAGATTTTATATGCAGCTAGACAATGCTTTGCTGATACTGCTATGCAGGATTCTGACGATGGGGATGAACCCAAGCGAGAATACACTGCAGCTGGACTGGCTTTGAAGGAAAAATAGTATGCCCTCCCCTTCTCTCCCACCCCCTCTGGGGATCCATGTAATTGCTTTTGCATGCACAGTTTTTCTTCAGGCATTGATTTACTTCTGGTTGCAACAGTGGAAAGCTCCGAGCTAGACAGAAGGAAAGGATTGCTCAGCGGCACACAATCAAGAGCTATGCTGATGATAAACTTGAAGATTTCATAAAACTATATGACTCTAGTGTTAATGAATATGGTGTAAACCCTTTGAGAGTTGTAGAAGATCCTGACTCTGTGCAGCCATCTGGGGCTAAACGTTTCAGTGATTCAACTGCAGAAATGAGGCATTCCTCGAAGAAAGCAAAGAGATATCCTGAAATCTCTCGAGAGCTTCATGCCAAACTTGCTGCGAGTGCTACTTCGTCGAAGCACCACTCAAAGGCAACTGATGTCTTAAATCAAGGGACTCCACATCACCTCTTACCTGTCCTTGGCCTTTGTGCTCCGAATGCTGATCAGGTAAACTCGTACAAGAATTCAAATTGTGGGCCAAACATGAAAGAGCAAAAACCAGCTAGTGGTGAAGTATTCAACAAGCCACTGTCACCTTCTGCTGCCGAGTATTCTAGTGAATTCAAAAATCAGGGCCAATTGGATCCCAGCAAGACTATGTTTCCTGGTTCATCCGAAGCTTTGCGAAGGCTGAGTAACATCATTCCAGATAGCTATTTCCCCTTCAATCCTGTATGTGCTCTTCTCAAATTTGCACTGCTCCTTTTTACATTCCGCAGGATTATTTTATTTAGTCGCGTTATTATCACTGTCCATGTTGTTCTCCTGTCAGAAGACAAAAGTTAATGTTTCCACATTATTTATGTTAGGACGGCATGTTGCTTGCACCCTAAGATTTCTTTTTGTACCTATAGTCAACAACAACAATAGTTATTCTTGATCAGAGCATGCTGTTTTCTGTTAAGTATAAGGAATAACATGGTTCTTCTGTGCAGATTCCTCCTATATCTGGGAAGGGGCTTTGTGACCCTGTTGAAAATCCTTTACCTTCTATTGCTTCATTTCAAGGGAAGATGGGTCTTCCGAACTTTGGTCTGGAAGACAATATTCCACTCAGTCATATGAAGTCAGTACCAGATCTATTTCCCAACTTCCCACTGGGCACTAATAAGGAGTATGCTCGTAATTCTATCCCAGAATTGCCAAACAGTTCATTTTTACCGAACTTCATGGCAGATATTGCTGGAAGTTCAAAAAAGGCGAGGTCAAAATTCATGGCAGATATGTCTGCCCTTCTTCCTGGGCTAGGTATTAGCCCAGTTCAACCAATCCATTCAGCCATGCCTGAAAATCACAAGAAGGTATTGGACAATATAATGATGCGTGCTCAGTATGCCACAAATAAATTCATGAAAAAGAGGTCAAAACCTGATTATTGGTCGGAAGATGAACTTGATGCTTTGTGGATTGGAGTTCGTAGGCATGGAAGGGGTAACTGGGATGCCATGCTTAGAGATCCAAAGTTGAAATTTTTGAACCACCGCACTAGTGAACAGCTAGCATTGAGATGGATTTTGGAGGAGCAGAAAATTATGGAGGAACCAATGCCTACAGCCACCAGAAGTTCCAACTCCACATTTCCTGGTTTATCTGATGCCATGATGTCTCGGGCACTAAGTGGAAGCAACTTCTCTAAACTTAAGATGGAGCCTCCTAAGTTGCAGTCCCACCTAACTGATATTCAATTAGGTTGCAGTGATATACCATCTAGATTTCCTCATATTGAGCCTTCGAGTTACATGAGTGAGGGTGGCCCATCACTGGCACCATGGAAGGATTTCAAGAATAAAACAGGTTATGGTGGGGATTTTCCTGGAAGCACATCTGACAAGTGGGAGAAAGCTGATGTTGGACTGGTCCCACCATATATGCCAAATCCTTTTATGATGGAAAGTATTGGTTCACTACCCATAAACATACCAAACAGTAGTTCGATCCAGCAGAATGAATTTGCATCAAGTTCTCATGAGAACATTCTTCTTCATAGTGTCACAGATGGGCAGGCCGACTTGTTTCACGAGATGCAGCGGCGTGTGAGGTTAGGTAAACAGCCCATTGAAATGAATCTGTATCACACAAAGCACTCAAGTCCTCTACTTGAAAACGCTGGCATATTTGGAAGTTCCAGATCAAACAAGCTACCGCATTGGCTGCAGGAGGCCGTGCGCGCTCCATCTAAGCCAATTGAATGTGAACTACCAGCAACTGTTTTAGCAATTGCAGAGTCTGTGTGCCTACTTCTTGGAGAACAAAAACCAGCAATACCTCCATTCCCATTCCAAGGACCTCGCCTTTCTCGCCCAAAGGACCCGAGAAATACTCCAAAGAAGAGAAGAGTACATAAGGTTCAGCAAGCAGAGCATCCCAAAATTGGATCTGGGCAAGGTGATCAAATATCTGCTCCAGCACCAAAATTAATGGAAGCTCCACCTACTTCTGCAATTGATCAGACTAATGATGCCCCTTCACTAAACTTGAACTCTCCATCATCTTCTTCCGCTGGCAGTCAGAGGCAAGACGTGATACCTCCTGCTTTTGAAGAAACACGCAATACAATGGAAGTTTCAGAAGCTGTTGCTGCTGCTTGCACGGCCAGGTCAGAGGCTCCTGAAACTGGTTGTCAGAGAGATGAATTCTTTGGGTTAGATGGCATTACCAGTGGGTCTTGTAGATCACCAACGGGGAATGCTCCTGACGCTGGTGCTCCAAGGAGGGGATTGTCGGGACCTGCAGAGTTCTCTTTGCTGACAGTAGTTGATGCAACTGGATTAAGTACCACACGGGCAGTAGGACCTGTATCAAGTGATGATCAGGAGCCAGAACAAGAAAATCTATTAGACAGTGACAAGCACATTGGCGACACGGAGAAGCTGTTGGAGAAACCTACACCACCTGACGAGAGTAGGGATTCAGGTGCATCACAGTCAGTTTCAGCTCAGATAGTTGATGAATATAAAGTCGACATGGTCGCAGATGAGCGTTAGACTTCAGAGCTCAAGATTTCGTTTTCGTCCGTTTAGCGCTGGGATTTTCCCTTTCCCAATGTTTCCAGTGTGAGGGTGCGCTGTGTTTGTATGCTTAGTTCAGATGGAGTAAAAACTCCAGGGACTAGTAGTTTAGCACTAGTCTGTCCGGAGCAACTCACGAGATCCTCTCTATATACGTGAAATGTATATTTGCTAACCTGGTGTAGACTGCGGACAAGTATATTCATTTATTTATGCGTGTATGGTTAAGATAGTCCTACCACCCAGGTTACAATGACATCCTTTTCATTTTCTTTTTAGAAGTACTGAGTCACGGTTGGTAGCCCCCTTGATCAACGGGCTGACCCAGCAGTCAGCTTACTCTCTGGTAGTTTTATCATGTGTTAGTTGCTTCTGAGTTCCCGTCATACATTATGTTTAGTGGTTAGTATGATTGTTCTGTTTAGATTGCTGATGCTGATGCGACTTTACCTTGGTTAGCATCACCATTCTGTTTGGTTTGTGATGACCGGTCCCCATTCCCCACAAATGTTTATTTATGCGAGTATGAGATCATCTGTAAACGTGTGCATTTACGCGGGCTTGCTGATAGGATTTGAGCTTACGCCTTAATGGCTTTCTCGTTTGCATACGGTTGCTTTCGTTGAGTTTTAGCCAAAAATCTCCCTTCAACTGGCAACTAGTCCATCGTGTGCTCAAGGCTCTACAACTCAGAATTTATGATTTTTTTCTTCACTACTACAGCGCACTCGCACATAGCATGTGGACATCTACAACTCAGAATTATGATTTTTTTCTTCACACTCGCACATAGCATGTGGACATAAAATAGATACTGCTGAGAGCATCTCCAGCCGTTGTGCCCTCCAGGAGGCATTTTTTCAGCCTCCTGGGGTTGCCCCGGCGAAACTTATGCATTGGGGGTGAAAAGTTTTCCAGCTGCCCCCCCACCCAGCCGACACATGTGGAGAGAGAAAGAGAGAGAGAGAAGAGATTCCTTTTTGCACGCACATGGGTGGGCCTAACAGAAAAAGTGAGGAGAGATAGAGAGAGGAGATAGGCTGACAGGTGGGGTTTGGGCATGCAAAAAGTAGCGCCGGCGGCCCCAAGTGCCCCCCCGGGGGCTGGGTTTGGCATGGGGTCACTAGGGTTGTTTTTGCCCAAATCCAGCGCTAAACGACGTCTTGGGGGCATGGCTGGGCGTTTTTTGTATCGCCGGTGCTAAAAAAAGTGCTTGGGAGGGCGTCCTGTGGGCGCGGCTGGAGATGCTCTGAGGACCATGGCTCCTCCACGCCGGCACGAGGAGTGCCATGTTAGCGTCCGTGTTGAGATGCGGACGCCGTTGTGCTGTGATAGAACTGAAGACCATGGCTGTAGGACGCCCACGCAAAGCTGTCATCATTGCCGCGTGCGAGGACAAAGCCATGTTTTTTTAACCAAACCCGTAGAACAATCGTTCTACGGTATTTATTAGCAAAACAGTTATATTTACAAGATGAAACAACAAATTACACTATCCAATTCCAGTTTTGGGGAACTCCATGAATGAACTAAGTTAAAGCTTGATCAATCCAATCAGTGAGCTGATCTTTGAATTTATTTTTGATCCAGATCTGAGCAAACATCTCCATTCTGTTACTGAGGCTGAGCGTGCTTGGAAAAGCTTCCCATTTCTTTGCATCCAGATGTGCCAACATCCCATAGTAATGATCTCGAAGGCAATGGGCCTTGGCAAGGTTTCCTTAAGCAAATTTCTTTGCCCCTGTTTCTATTGAGAACAATTGAATCCCAACATTGTAAAGCAAAGTCACAGTCCCAAAACAGATGTAGAGCTGTTTCTTCCACATAATTCCGGCAGAGTTCACAGTTATATGATGGCAGGTGAAAGGTCTTGCGATGCAGAAGGTTTCTGGTGTTTACTCTGTCATGTAACATGAGCCAAAGAAAGATTTTGTATCTGGGCATGGAAGCATTTTTCCAAAGCCGTTTGAAGATAGGATCTGCTGGCGGCCCATTCATCAGGCACTTGTACATCTTGAGTGAGGAGAATTTAAAGTCTCCCCAAGGATATTTCCATCTGTCTCGATTACTTGAAAGTGGAATGTCTTGGGTGATGTTCTGCAGTTCTTGTAGTTGCTGGAAAGCTTGAGTCGATAGTGGCATATGAAAAACCTGGAGAGTGTCTGGATTTTGAATGAACTCCTGAATGGTCATAGTATCCTGGAGGACAAAGGAGAAGAGTTCTGGGTATTTGTTTTTGAGGATTCCATGTCACCAGTCGTCTTGCCAGATCAAAATAGAGTTGCCTTTGACCCACTATGCCTTTGGTTAAAAGTTTGAAATCAGGTATCATTCTAGCCACATTTTCCACCAGAAAGAACCTACTATTCTGTTAGAAATAAAACCATCAGAGTAGTAAGACTCCCAAATGAGCTTAACCCAAGAGAGATTGTCCTCATGGAAGAATTTATGAATGTGTTTCATCAGCATGCATTTGTTGTGGGTAGCCAAATTTAGAACTCCAAGTCCTCCTTGATCTTTTGGGAGACAAACTTTGTCCCAAGCAATGAGAGCAGGTCCTCTGTCTTCTCCACCATATTTTCTCCAAAAGCACAGTCTCAAGTATTTGTTGATCTGTTCCAAAATCCCAGCTGGCAACATTAGGGTGCTCATGAAAAAAGTGGGCAGGCTGGTGAACACTGATTTTAGCAGTGTAAGCTTGTCCCCATATGACAGAAATGTGGAGCATCCAGTCAACCTTCTATCAAGTCTTTGAATCAAAGGAGCAAAATCTACAGTTTGGGTTTGATCAAACTGAGAGGTAGACCAAGGTAGGTGAAAGGAAGGCTGCCAACAGAACACCCCAAAATGTTGGCCAGTGAATTCATCATTGTTGGGGAACATAGTATTTCAAAAATTTCCTACGATCACGCAAGATCTATCTAGGAGAAGTATAGCAACGAGACGGGAGAGTGTGTCCATGTACCCTCGTAGACCGAAAGCGGAAGCGTTTAGTAACGCGGTTGATGTAGTCGAACGTCTTCGCGATCCAAGTACCGAACGTACGGCACCTCCACGATGAGCACACATTCAGCTCGGTGACGTCCCTCGAACTCTTGATCCAGTTGAGGCCGAGGGAGAGTCCCGTCAGCACGACGGCATGTTGACGGTGATGATGAAGTTACCTATGCAGGGCTTCGCCTAAGCACTATGACGATATGACCGAGGTGTGTAACTGTGGAGGGGGGCACCGCACACGGCTAAGACAAATCTTGTTTGTCTTTGGGGTGCCCCCTTGCCCATGTATATAAAGGAGGGGGGGGGAGAAGAGGAGGCCGATCTAGGAGGGGCGCGCCTATAGGGGGAGTCCAACTAGGATTCCCAATCCTAGTTGGAGTCCCCTTCCTTTTCCAAGAGGGGAGAGAGGGAAGGAGTAGGAGAGGGAGAAGGAAAGAGAGGGGGGCGCCGCCCCCTCCCTAGTACAATTCGGACTTGCCATGGGGGCGGCGGCCACCCCTTGAGGCCCCTTTCTCCTTTCCCGTATGGCCCATTAAGGCCCACTACTTCCCCTTGCGAACTCCCGTAACTCTCCATTACTCCGAAAAATACCCGAACTGTTGGGGATCGTAGCAGAATTTTAAAATTTCCTACGCATCACCAAGATCCATCTATGGAGTATACTAGCAACGAGGGGAAAGGAGTGCATCTACATACCCTTGTAGATCGCGAGCGGAAGCATTCAAGTGAACGGGGTTGATGGAGTCGTACTCGCCGTGATCCAAATCACCGATGACCGAGTGCCGAACGGACGGCACCTCCGCGTTCAACACACGTACGGAGCAGCGACGTCTCCTCCTTCTTGATCCAGCAAGGGGGAAGGAGAGGTTGAAGGAGATCCAGCAGCACGACGACATGGTGGTGGAAGTAGCGGGGATCTCGGCAGGGCTTCGCCAAGCTTCTGCGAGAGGGAGAGGTGTTGCAGGGGGAGAGGGAGGCGCCAGGGGCTGTGGTCTTGCTGCCCTCCCTCCCCCCACTATATATAGGGACCCCTGGGGGGGGGTGCCGGCCCTGGGAGATCAGATCTCCAAGGGGGGGCGGCGGCCAAGGGGGAAGGGGGGGTGGCTTCCCCCCCAAGCCAAGTGGGGCGCCCCCACCCCTAGGGTTTCCAACTCTAGGCGCAGGGGGAGGCCCAAGGGGGGGCGCCCCAGCCCACTAAGGGCTGGTTCCCTTCCCACTTCAGCCCATGGGGCCCTCCGGGATAGGTGGCCCCACCCGGTGGACCCCCGGGACCCTTCCGGTGGTCCTGGTACAATACCGATAACCCCCGAAACTATCCCGGTGACCGAAACTGGACTTCCCATATATAATTCTTCACCTCCGGACCATTCCGGAACTCCTCGTGACGTCCGGGATCTCATCCGGGACTCCGAACAACTTTCGGGTTTCCGCATACTAATATCTCTACAACCCTAGCGTCACCGAACCTTAAGTGTGTAGACCCTACGGGTTCGGGAGACATGCAGACATGACCGAGACGCCTCTCCGGTCAATAACCAACAGCGGGATCTGGATACCCATGTTGGCTCCCACATGTTCCACGATGATCTCATCGGATGAACCACAATGTCGAGGATTCAATCAATCCTGTATACAATTCCCTTTGTCAATCGGTACGTTACTTGCCCGAGATTCGATCGTCGGTATCCCAACACCTTGTTCAATCTCGTTACCGGCAAGTCACTTTACTCGTACCGTAATGCATGATCCCGTGGCTAACTCCTTAGTCACATTGAGCTCATTATGATGATGCATTACCGAGTGGGCCCAGAGATACCTCTCCGTCATACGGAGTGACAAATCCTAGTCTCGATCCGTGTCAACCCAATAGACACTTTCAGAGATACCCGTAGTGTACCTTTATAGTCACCCAGTTACGTTGTGACGTTTGGTACACCCAAAGCACTCCTACGGTATCCGGGAGTTACACGATCTCATGGTCTAAGGAAAAGATACTTGACATTGGAAAAGCTCTAGCAAACGAACTACACGATCTTTTGTGCTATGCTTAGGATTGGGTCTTGTCCATCACATCATTCTCCTAATGATGTGATCCCGTTATCAATGACATCCAATGTCCATAGTCAGGAAACCATGACTATCTGTTGATCAACGAGCTAGTCAACTAGAGGCTTACTAGGGACACGTTGTGGTCTATGTATTCACACATGTATTACGATTTTCGGATAACACAATTATAGCATGAACAATAGACAATTATCATGAACAAAGAAATATAATAATAACCATTTATTATTGCCTCTAGGGCATATTTCCAACAGTCTCCCACTTGCACTAGAGTCAATAATCTAGTTACATTGTGATGAATCGAACACCCATAGCGTCCTGGTGTTGATCATGTTTTGCTCTAGGGAGAGGTTTAGTCAACGGATCTGCTACATTCAGGTCCGTATGTACTTTACAAATATCTATGTCTCCATTTTGAACACTTTCACGAATGGAGTTGAAGCGACGCTTGATATGCCTGGTCTTCCTGTGAAACCTGGGCTCCTTGGCAAGGGCAATAGCTCCAGTGTTGTCACAGAAGAGAGTCATCGGGCCCGACGCATTGGGAATCACCCCTAGGTCGGTAATGAACTCCTTCATCCAGATTGCTTCTTGCGCTGCCTCTGAGGCTGCCATGTACTCCGCTTCACATGTAGATCCCGCCACGACGCTTTGCTTGCAACTGCATCAGCTTACTGCCCCTCCATTCAAAATATACACGTATCCGGTTTGTGACTTCGAGTCATCCAGATCTGTGTCGAAGCTAGCGTCGACGTAACCCTTTACGACGAGCTCTTCGTCACCTCCATAAACGAGAAACATATCCTTAGTCCTCTTCAGGTACTTCAGGATATTCTTGACCGCTGTCCAGTGTTCCATGCCAGGATTACTTTGGTACCTTCCTACCAAACTTACGGCAATGTTTACATCAGGTCTGGTACACAACATGGCATACATAATAGACCCTATGGCCGAGGCATAGGGGATGACACTAATCTTTTCTCTATCTTCTACCGTGGTCGGGCATTGAGCCGTGCTCAATTGCACACCTTGCAATACAGGCAAGAACCCCTTCTTGGACTGATCCATATTGAACTTCTTCAATATCTTGTCAAGGTATGTACTCTGTGAAAGACCAATGTGGCGTCTTGATCTATCTCTATAAATCTTGATGCCTAATATATAAGCAGCTTTTCCAAGGTCCTTCATTGAAAAACACTTATTCAAATAGGCCTTTATACTTTCCAAGAATTCTATATCATTTCCCATCAATAGTATGTCATCCACATATAATAAGAGAAATGCTACAGAGCTCCCACTCACTTTCTTGTAAACACAGGCTTCTCCATAAGTCTGTGTAAACCCAAACGCTTTGATCATCTCATCAAAACGAATGTTCCAACTCCGAGATGCTTGCACCAGCCCATAGATAGAGCGCTGGAGCTTGCATACTTTGTCAGCATTCTTAGGATCGACAAAACCTTCCGGCTGCATCATATACAATTCTTCCTTAAGAAAACCGTTAAGGAATGCCGTTTTGACGTCCATTTGCCATATCTCATAATCATAGAATGCGGCAATTGCTAACATGATTCAGACGGACTTCAGCTTCGCTACGGGTGAGAAAGTCTCATCGTAGTCAACCCCTTGAACTTGTCGATAACCCTTAGCGACAAGTCGAGCCTTATAGATGGTCACATTACCATCCGCATCTGTCTTCTTCTTAAAGATCCATTTATTTTCTATGGCTCGCCGATCATCGGGCAAGTCAGTCAAAGTCCATACTTCGTTTTCACATGGATCCTATCTCGGATTTCATGGCTTCTAGCCATTTGTCGGAATCCGGGCCCGCCATCGCTTCTTCATAGTTCGAAGGTTCACCGTTGTCTAACAACATGATTTCCAGGACAGGGTTGCCGTACCACTCTGGTGCGGAACGTGTCCTTGTGGACCTTCGAAGTTCAGCAGTAACTTGATCCGAAGCTTCATGATCATCATCATTAACTTCCTCCCCAGTCGGTGTAGGCACCACATGAACATCTTCCCGCGCTGCGCTACTTTCCGGTTCGGAAGGGGTGACTATCACCTCATCAAGTTCCACTTTCCTCCCACTTAATTCTTTCGAGAGAAACTCTTTCTCCAGAAAGGACCCATTCTTGGCAACAAAGATCTTGCCTTCGGATCTGAGGTAGAAGGTATACCCAATAGTTTCCTTAGGGTATCCTATGAAGACGCATTTTTCCGACTTGGGTTCGAGCTTTTCAGGTTGAAGTTTCTTGACATAAGCATCGCATCCCCAAACTTTTAGAAACGACAGCTTAGGTTTCTTCCCAAACCATAATTCATACGGTGTCATCTCAACGGATTTCGACGGAGCCCTATTTAAAGTGAATGCGGCAGTCTCTAAAGCATAGCCCCAAAATGAGAGCGGTAGATCGGTAAGAGACATCATAGGTCGCACCATATCCAATAGAGTGCGATTACGACATTCGGACACACCGTTTCGCTGAGGTGTTCCAGGCGGCGTGAGTTGTGAAACGATTCCACATTTCTTTAAGTGCGTACCAAATTCGTGACTTAAATATTCTCCACCATGATCTGATCGTAAGAACTTTATTTTCCCGTCACGTTGATTCTCAACCTCACTCTGAAATTCCTTGAACTTTTCGAAGGTTTCAGACTTGTGTTTCATCAGGTAGACATACCCATATCTACTTAAGTCATCAGTGAGAGTGAGAACATAACGATATCCTCCGCGAGCCTCAACACTCATTGGACCGCACACATCGGTATGTATGATTTCCAATAAGTTGGTTGCTTGCTCCATTGTTCTGGAGAACGGAGTCTTGGTCATTTTACCCATGAGGCATGGTTCGCACGTGTCAAATGATTCGTAATCAAGAGACTCCAAAAGTCCATCTGCATGGAGCTTTTTCATGCGTTTGACACCAATGTGACCAAGGCGGCAGTGCCACAAGTATGTGGGACTATCATTATCAACTTTACATCTTTTGGTATTCACACTATGAATATGTGTAACATCACGTTCGAGATTCATCAAGAATAAACCATTGACCAGCGGGGCATGACCATAAAACATATCTCTCATATAAATAGAACAACCATTATTTTCGGATTTAAATGAGTAGCCATCTCGAATTAAACGAGATCCAGATACAATGTTCATGCTCAAAGCTGGCACTAAATAACAATTATTGAAGTTTAAAACTAATCCCGTAGGTAAATGCAGAGGTAGCGTGCCGACGGCGATCACATCGACCTTGGAACCATTCCCGACGCGCATCGTCACCTCGTCCTTTGCCAGTCTCCGCTTATTCCGCAGTTCCTATTTTGAGTTACAAATATGAGCAACCACACCGGTATCAAATACCCAGGAGCTACTACGAGTACTGGTAAGGTACACATCAATTACATGTATATCACATATACCTTTGGTGTTGCCGGCCTTCTTGTCCGCTAAGTATTTGGAACAGTTCCGCTTCCAGTGACCACTTCCCTTGCAATAAAAGCACTCAGTCTCAGGCTTGGGTCCATTCTTCGACTTCTTCCCGGCAACTGGCTTACCGGGCGCGGCAACTCCCTTTCCGTCCTTCTTGAAGTTCTTCTTACCCTTGCCTTTCTTGAACTTAGTGGTTTTATTCACCATCAACACTTGATGTTCCTTTCTGATCTCCACCTCCGCTGATTTCAGCATTGAATATACCTCAGGAATGGTCTTTTCCATCCCCTGCATATTGAAGTTCATCACAAAGCTCTTGTAGCTTGGTGGAAGCGACTGAAGGATTCTGTCAATGACCGCGTCATCCAGGAGATTAACTCCCAGCTGAGACAAGTGGTTGTGTAACCCAGACATTCTGAGTATGTGCTCACTAACAGAATTATTTTCCTCCATTTTACAACTGAAGAATTTGTCGGAGACTTCATATCTCTCGACCCGGGCATGAGCTTGGAAAACCATTTTCAGCTCTTCGAACATCTCATATGCTCCATGCTTCTCAAAACGCTTTTGGAGCCCCGGTTATAAGCTGTAAAGCATGCCGCACTGAACGAGGGAGTAATCATCAGCACGTGATTGCCAAGCGTTCATAACGTCTTGGTTCTCTGGGATGGGTGCTTCACCTAGCGGTGCTTCTAGGACATAATCTTTCTTGGCAGCTATGAGGATGATCCTCAGGTTCCGGACCCAGTCCGTATAGTTGCTGCCATCATCTTTCAGCTTGGTTTTCTCTAGGAACGCGTTGAAGTTGAGGACAACGTGGGCCATTTGATCTACAAGACATATTGTAAAGATTTTAGACTAAGTTCATGATAATTAAGTTCATCTAATCAAATTATTCAATGAACTCCCACTCAGATAGACATCCCTCTAGTCATCTAAGTGAAACATGATCCGAGTTAACTAGGCCGTGTCCGATCATCACGTGAGACGGACTAGTCAAGATCGGTGAACATCTCCATGTGGATCGTATCTTCTATACGACTCATGCTCGACCTTTCGGTCCTCCGTGTTCCGAGGCCATGTCTGTACATGCTAGGCTCGTCAAGTCAACCTAAGTGTATTGCGTGTGTTCCGAGGCCATGTCTGTACATGCTAGGCTCGTCAACACCCGTTGTATGCGAACGTTAGAATCTATCACACCCGATCATCACGTGGTGCTTCGAAACAACGAACCTTCGCAACGGTGCACAGTTAGGGGGAACACTTTCTTGAAATTATTATAAGGGATCATCTTACTTACTACCGTCGTTCTAAGCAAATAAGATGCAAAACATGATAAACATCACATGCAATCAAATAGTGACATGATATGGCCAATATCATTTTGCTCCTTTGATCTTCATCTTCGGGGCACCATGATCATCTTCGTCACCGGCATGACACCATGATCTCCATCATCATGATCTCCATCATTGTGTCTTCATGAAGTTGTCACGCCAACGATTACTTCTACTTCTATGGCTAACGCGTTTAGCAATAAAGTAAAGTAATTTATATGGCGTTATTCAATGACACGCAGGTCATACAAAAAATAAAGACAACTCCTATGGCTCCTGCCGGTTGTCATACTCATCGACATGCAAGTCGTGATTCCTATTACAAGAATATGATCAATCTCATACATCACATATATCATTCATCACATCTTCTGGCCATATCACATCACAAGGCACATGCTGCAAAAACAAGTTAGACGTCCTCTAATTGTTGTTGCAAGTTTTTTTATGTGGCTTGCATAGGTTTCTAGCAAGAACGTTTCTTACCTACGTAAAACCACAACGTGATATGCCAATTTCTATTTACCCTTCATAAGGACCCTTTTCATCGAATCCGTTCCGACTAAAGTGGGAGAGACAGACACCCGCTAGCCACCTTATGCAACTAGTGCATGTCAGTCGGTGGAACCTGTCTCACGTAAGCGTACGTGTAAGGTCGGTCCGGGCCGCTTCATCCCACAATACCGCCGAAACAAGATAAGACTAGTAGCGGCAAGAAGAATTGGCAACATCTACGCCCACAACTGCTTTGTGTTCTACTCGTGCATAGTAACTACGCATAGGCCTGGCTCATGATGCCACTGTTGGGGATCGTAGCAGAATTTTAAAATTTCCTACGCATCACCAAGATCCATCTATGGAGTATACTAGCAACGAGGGGAAAGGAGTGCATCTACATACCCTTGTAGATCGTGAGCGGAAGCGTTCAAGTGAACGGGGTTGATGGAGTCGTACTCGCCGTGATCCAAATCACCGATGACCGAGTGCCGAACGGACGGCACCTCCGCGTTCAACACACGTACGGAGCAGCGACGTCTCCTCCTTCTTGATCCAGCAAGGGGGAAGGAGAGGTTGAAGGAGATCCAGCAGCACGACGGCGTGGTGGTGGAAGTAGCGGGGATCTCGGCAGGGCTTCGCCAAGCTTCCGCGAGAGGGAGAGGTGTTGCAGGGGGAGAGGGAGGCGCCAGGGGCTGTGGTCTTGCTGCCCTCCCTCCCCCCACTATATATAGGGACCCCTGGGGGGGGGGCGCCGGCCCTGGGAGATCAGATCTCCAAGGGGGGGCGGCGGCCAAGGGGGAAGGGGGGGTGGCTTCCCCCCCAAGCCAAGTGGGGCGCCCCCCACCCCTAGGGTTTCCAACCCTAGGCGCAGGGGGAGGCCCAAGGGGGGGCGCCCCAGCCCACTAAGGGCTGGTTCCCTTCCCACTTCAGCCCATGGGGCCCTCCGGGATAGGTGGCCCCACCCGGTGGACCCCCGGGACCCTTCCGGTGGTCCCGGTACAATACCGATAACCCCCGAAACTATCCCGGTGACCGAAACTGGACTTCCCATATATAATTCTTCACCTCCGGACCATTCCGGAACTCCTCGTGACGTCCGGGATCTCATCCGGGACTCCGAACAACTTTCGGGTTTCCGCATACTAATATCTCTACAACCCTAGCGTCACCGAACCTTAAGTGTGTAGACCCTACGGGTTCGGGAGACATGCAGACATGACCGAGACGCCTCTCCGGTCAATAACCAACAGCGGGATCTGGATACCCATGTTGGCTCCCACATGTTCCACGATGATCTCATCGGATGAACCACGATGTCGAGGATTCAATCAATCCCGTATACAATTCCCTTTGTCAATCGGTACGTTACTTGCCCGAGATTCGATCGTCGGTATCCCAATACCTTGTTCAATCTCGTTACCGGCAAGTCACTTTACTCGTACCGTAATGCATGATCCCGTGGCTAACTCCTTAGTCACATTGAGCTCATTATGATGATGCATTACCGAGTGGGCCCAGAGATACCTCTCCGTCATACGGAGTGACAAATCCCAGTCTCGATCCGTGTCAACCCAACAGACACTTTCAGAGATACCCGTAGTGTACCTTTATAGTCACCCAGTTACGTTGTGACGTTTGGCACACCCAAAGCACTCCTACGGTATCCGGGAGTTACACGATCTCATGGTCTAAGGAAAAGATACTTGACATTGGAAAAGCTCTAGCAAACGAACTACACGATCTTTTGTGCTATGCTTAGGATTGGGTCTTGTCCATCACATCATTCTCCTAATGATGTGATCCCGTTATCAATGACATCCAATGTCCATAGTCAGGAAACCATGACTATCTGTTGATCAACGAGCTAGTCAACTAGAGGCTTACTAGGGACACGTTGTGGTCTATGTATTCACACATGTATTACGATTTCCGGATAACACAATTATAGCATGAACAATAGACAATTATCATGAAAAAAGAAATATAATAATAACCATTTATTATTGCCTCTAGGGCATATTTCCAACACGAACCACTTAGAACCTTTCCGATGTCCGAATATAGCCTTCCAATATATCGATCTTTATGTCTCGACCATTTCAAGACTCCTCGTCATGTCCGTGATCCCATCCGGGACTCCGAAAAAACTTCGGTCATCAAATCACATAACTCATAATACAAATCGTCGTCGAACGTTAAGCGTGCGGACCCTACGGGTTCGAGAACTATGTAGACATGACCGAGACACATCTACGGTCAATAACCAATAGCGGAACCTGGATGCTCATATTGGCTCCTACATATTCTACGAAGATCTTTATCGGTCAAATCGCATAACAACATACGTTGTTCCCTTTGTCATCGCTATGTTACTTGCCCGAGATTCAATCGTCGGTATCATCATACCTAGTTCAATTTTGTTACTGGCAAGTCTCTTTACTCGTTCCGTAATGCATCATCCCGCAACTAAGTCATTAGTCACATTGCTTGCAAGGCTTATAGTGATGTGCATTACCGAGAGGGCCGACAGATACCTTTCCGACAATCGGAGTGACAAATCCTAATCTCGATCTATGCCAACTCAACAAACACCATCGGAGACACCTGTAGAGCATCTTTATAATCACCCAGTTACGTTGTGACGTTTGATAGCACACAAGGTGTTCCTCCGGTATTCGGGAGTTGCATAATCTCATAGTCAGAGGAACATGTATAAGTCATGATGAAAGCAATAGCAATAAACTAAACTATCATTATGCTAAGCTAACAGATGGGTCTTGTCCATCACATCATTCTCTAATGACGTGATCCCGTTCATCAAATGACAACACATGTCTATGGCTAGGAAACTTAACCATCTTTGATTAACGAGCTAGTCTAGTAGAGGCATACTAGGGACACTTTGTTTGTCTATGTATTCACACATGTACTAAGTTTCCGGTTAATACAATTCTAGCATGAATAATAAACATTTATCATGATATAAGGAAATATAAATAACAACTTTATTATTGCCTCTAGGGCATATTTCCTTCAGTCTCCCACTTGCACTAGAGTCAATAATCTAGTTCACATCGCCATGTGATTTAACACCAATAGTTCACATCACCATGTGATTAGTTCACATCGCCATGTGACTAATACCCAAAGGGTTTTACTAGAGTCAATAATCTAGTTCACATCTCTATGTGATTAACACCCAAAGAGTACTAAGGTGTGATCATGTTTTTCTTGTGAGAGAAGCTTAGTCAATGGGTCTGTCACATTCAGAGCTGTATGTATTTGGCAAATTTCTATGTCTACAATGCTCTGCACGGAGCTACTCTAGCTAATTGCTCCCACTTTCAATATGTATCCAGACTGAGACTTAGAGTCATCCGGATCAGTGTCAAAGCTTGCATCGGCGTAACTCTTTACGACGAACTCTTTATCACCTCCATAACCGAGAAATATCTCCTTATTCCACTAAGGATAATTTTGACCGCTGTCCAGTGATCCACTCCTGGATCACTATTGTACTCTCTTGCCAAACTCATGGTGAGGTTCACAATAGGTCTGGTACACAACATAGCATACTTCATAGAACCTATGACTGAGGCATAGGGAATGATTTTTCATTCTCTTTCTATTTTATGCAGTGGTCGGGCATTGAGTCTGACTCAACTTCACACCTTGCAACACAGACAAGAACTCCTTCTTCGACTGTTCCATTTTGAACTACTTCAAAATCTTGTCAAGGTATGTACTCATTGAAAAAAAACTTATCAAGCGTCTTGTTCTATCTCTATAGATCTTGATGCTCAATATGTAAGCAGCTTCATCGAGGTATTTCTTTGAAAAACTCCTTTCAAACACCCCTTTATGCTTTTGTAGGATCGAAAGTATGTCTAGAGGGGGGGGGGGTGATTAGACTGCTTGAGCAAATAAAAATCTAGCCTTTTCCCAATTTTAGTTCTTGGCAGATTTTAGCAACTTTGCACAAGTCAAGCAAACAACCTACACATGCAATTCTAAGAGTATAGCAGCGGAATGTAAAACAATTGCATATGAAGGCAAAGGGAGGAGTTTGAGAGAGCAAACGCAATGTTGACACAGAGATTTTTTATCCGTGGTTCCGATAGGTGGTGCTATCGTACATCCACGTTGATGGAGACTTCAACCCACGAAGGGTAGCGGTTGCGCGAGTCCACGGAGGGCTCCACCCATGAAGGGTCCATGAATAAGCAACCTTGTCTATCCCACCATGGCCGTCGCCCACGAAGGACTTGCCTCACTCGGGTAGATCTTCACGAAGTAGGCGATCTACTTGCCCTTACAAACTCCTTGGTTCAACTCCACAATCTTGACAGAGGCTCCCAAGTGACACCTAGCCAATCTAGGAGACACCACTCTCCAAGAGGTAACAAATGGTGTGTTGATGATGAACTCCTTGCTCTTGTGCTTCAAATGATAGTCTCCCCAACACTCAACTCTCTCTCACAGGATTTGGATTTGGTGGAAAGAAGATTTGAGTGGAAAGCAACTTGGGGAAGGCTAGAGATCAAGATTTATGTGGTTGGAATGGAATATCTTGACCTCAACACAAGTGTAGGTGGTTCTCTCTCAGAAAATGTATGTTGGAAGTGTAGGCATGTTCTGATGGCTCTCTTCACGAATGAAGAGTGGGTGGAGGGGTATATATATAGCCTCCACACAAAATCTAACCGTTACACACAAATCACCAAACTCGGTGGGACGGAATCATGAAACTCGGTCGGACCGATTTAGTTCAAAATGTGAACGTTAGGGATTTCGGTGGGACCGACATGTCAACTCGGTGGGACCGATTTCCTTAGGGTTAGGGCATAACGTAATCTCGGTGAGACCGATTACACAAACTCGGTGAGACCGATTTTGGTAATAGACTAACAGAGAGTTGGTCAGGCAAACTCGGTGGGACCGATTCGCTCATTTCGGTTGGACCGAAATGTTACGAAAGGGAAACAGAGAGTTTGCATTGCAATCTCGGTGGGACCGATTGCTCATCTCAGTTTGACCGAAATGTTACGAAGGGAAACAGAGTGATTACAATCCCATCTCAGTGAGACCGAGATCCCTATCGGTGAGACCGAAAAGACTAGGGTTTCTGGCAGTGGCTATGTCAACTGAACTCGGTGGCACCGGTTAGAAAGATTCGGTGGGGCCGAGTTTGACTTTTGGTTTGGGACATATGTGGATGTGAGAAAGTAGTTGAGGGTTTTGGAGCATATCACTAAGCACTTTGAGCAAGAAACTCATTAAGCAACACCTCACCCCCTCTTGATAGCATTGGCTTTTCCTATGGACTCAATGTGATCTTGGATCACTAAAATGAAAATGTAGAGTCTTGTGCTTTGAGCTTGAGCCAATCTTTTGTCCTTAGCATTTTGAGGGGTCCACTTTCTTATCCGTGCCATGCCAATCGTTGAGCTTTCCTGAAATATTTATCTCGAAATGACATTAGCTCAATGAGCTATATGTTGTTAGGAATTACCAAAACCACCCAGGGATAGTTGCACTTTCAGCTTTCCAGAAAAATTCTACATTATTTTCGATCAACAATATGTCATTCACATATACTTATCAGAAATGCTGTAGTGCTCCCACTCACTTTCTTGTAAATACAGGCTTCTCAAGAAGTCTGTATAAAACCATATGCTTTGATCACACTATCAAAGCGTATATTCCAACTGCGAGATGCTTGCACTAGTCCATAGATGGATCGCTGGAGCTTGCACACTTTGTTAGCACCTTTAGGATTGACAAAACCTTCTTGTTGCATCATATACAACTCTTCTTTAAGAAATACATTAAGGAATGTAGTTTTGACATCCATTTGCCAGATTTCATAAAATGTGGCAATTGCTAACATGATTTGGACAGACTTAAGCATTGCTACGAGTGAGAAAATCTCATCGTAGTCAACACCTTGAACTTGTCAAAAACCTTATGCGACAATTCGAGCTTTGTAGATAGTAACACTACTATCAGCATCCATCTTCCTCTTGAAGATCAATTTATTCTCAATGGCTTGCCGATCATCACGCAAGTCAGCCAAAGTCCACACTTTGTTCTCATACATGGATCCCATCTCAGATTTTATGGCCTCAAGCCATTTCGCGGAATCTGGGCTCATCATTGCTTCCTCATAGTTCATAGGTTCGTTATGGTTAAGTAACATGACCTCCAGAACAGGATTACCGTACCACTCTGGTGCGGATCCTACTCTGGTTGACCTACGAGGTTCGGTAGTAACTTGATCAGAAGTTTCATGATCATCATCATTAGCTTCCTCACTAATTGGTGTAGGAATCACAGGAACTAATTTCTGTGATGAACTACTTTCCAATAAGGGAGTAGGTACAGTTACCTCATCAAGTTCTACTTTCCTCCCACTCACTTCTTTCGAGAGAAACTCCTTCTCTAGAAAGGATCCATTCTTAGCAACGAAAATCTTGCCTTCAGATCTGTGATAGAAGGTGTACCCAACAGTTTCCTTTGGGTATCCTATGAAGACACATTTCTACGATTTGGGTTCGAGCTTATCAGGTTGAAGCTTTTTCACATAAGCATCACAACCCCAAACTTTAAGAAACGACAACGTAGGTTTCTTGCTAAACCATAGTTCATATGGTGTCGTCTCAACGGATTTAGATGGTGCCCTATTTAACGTGAATGCAGCTCTCTCTAATGCATAACCCCAAAACAATAGTGGTAAATCGGTAAGAGACATCATAGATCGCACCATATCTAATAAAGTAGGGTTACGATGTTCGGACACACCATTACGCTGTGGTGTTCCAGGTGGCGTGAGTTGTGAAACTATTCCACATTGTTTCAAATGAAGGCCAAACTCGTAACTCAAATATTCGCCTCCGCGATCAGATCATAGAAACTTTATTTTCTTGTTACGATGATTCTCAGCTTCACTCTGAAATTCTTTGAACTTTTCGAATGTTTCAGACTTGTGTTTCATTAAGTAGATATACCCATATCTGCTCAAATCATCTGTGAAGGTCAGAAAATAACAATACCCGCCGCGAGCCTCAACACTCATCGGACCGCATACATCGGTATGTATTATTTCCAATAAGTCAGTGGATCGCTCCATTGTTCCGGAGAACATAGTCTTAGTCATCTTGCCCATGAGGCATGGTTCGCAAGCATCAAGTGATTTATAATCAAGTGATTCCAAAAGCCCACCAGCATGTAGTTTCTTCATGCGCTTTACACCAATATGACCTAAACGGTAGTGCCACAAATAAGTTGCACTATCATTATTAACCTTGCATCTTTTGGCTTCAATATTATGAATATGTGTATCACTACAATCGAGATTCAATAAACCATTCACCTTGGGTGTATGACCACAGAAGATTTTATTCATGTAAACAGAATAACAATTATTCTTTGACTTAAATGAATAACCGTATTGCAATAAACATGATCCAATCATATTATGCTCAACGCAAACACCAAATAACATTTATTTTAGGTTCAACACTAATCCCGAAGGTAAAGGGAGTGTGCGATGGTGATCTTATCAATCTTGGAATCACTTCCAACACACATCGTCACCTTGCCCTCAACTAGTCTCTGTTCATTTTATAACTCCTGTTTCAAGTTACTAATCATAGCAACTAAACCAGTATCAAATACCCAGGGGCTACTATGAATACTAGTAAAGTACACATCAATAACATGTATATCATATATACTTTTGTTCACTTTGCCATCCTTCTTATCCGCCAAGTATTTGGGGCAGTTCCGCTTCCAGTGACCATTTCCTTTGCAGTAGAAGCACTCAGTTTCAGGCTTGGGTCTAGCTTTGGGCTTCTTCATGGGATTGGCAACTTTCTTGTCATTCTTCTTGAAGTTCCCTTTCTTTCCCTTGCCCTTTTACTTGAAACTAGTGGTCTTGTCAACCATCAACATTTAATGCTTTTCTTGATTTCTACCTTCATCAATTTCAGCATCACGAAGAGCTCGGGAATCGTTTTCGTCATCCCTTGCATATTATAGTTCATCATGAAGTTCCAGTAACTTGGTGATAGTGACTAGAGAACTCTGTCAATCACTATTTTATCTGGAAGATGAACTCCCACTTGATTCAAGCGATTGTAGTACTCAGACAATCTGAGCACATGCTCACTGGTTGAGCTATTCTCCTCCATCTTGTAGGAAAAGTACTTGTCAGAGGTCTCATGCATACCTCTCGACTCGGGCATGAGTCTGAAATACCAATTTCAGCTCTTGGAACATCTTATATGCTCCGTGGTGTTCAAAACGTTTTTTAAGTCCTGGTTCTAAGCTGTAAAGCATGGCGCACTAAACTATCATGTAGTTATCATACCGAGCTTGCCAAACGTTCATAACGTCTGTTATTTGCTCCTGCAATAGGTCCGTCATTTAGCGGTGCATCAAGGACATAATTCTTCTGTGTAGCAATGAGGATAATCCTCAGATCACGGACCTAGTCTGCATCATTGCTACTATCATCTTTCAACATAGTTTTTCTCTAGGAACATATCAAAAATAAACGGGAGCTACATTGCGAGCTATTGATCTACAACATAGTTATGCAAATACTATCAGGACGAAGTTCATGATAAATTAAAGTTCAATTAATCATATTACTTAAGAACTCCCACTTAGATAGACATCCCTCTAATCATCTAAGTGATCACGTGATCCATATCAACTAAACCATGTCCGATCATCACGTGAGATGGAGTAGTTTTCAATGGTGAACATCACTATGTTGATCATATCTACTATATGATTCACGCTCGACCTTTCGGTCTCAGTGTTCCGAGGCCATATCTGCATATGCTAGGCTCGTCAAGTTTAACCCGAGTATTCTGCGTGTGCAAAACTGGCTTGCACCCGTTGTATGTGAACGTAGAGCTTATCACGCCCAATCATCACGTGGTGTCTCGGCATGACGAACTGTAGCAATGGTGCATACTTAGGGAGAACACTTATACCTTGAAATTTACTGAGAGATCATCTTATAATGCTACCGTCGTACTAAGCAAAATAAGATGCATAAAGGATAAACATCACATGCAATCAATATAAGTGATATGATATGGCCATCATCATCTTGTGCCTTTGATCTCCATCTCCAAAGCACCGTCCTGATCACCATCGTCACCGGCTTGACACCTTGATCTCCATCGAAGCATCGTTGTCATCTCACCAACTATTGCTTCTACGAATATCGCTACCGCTTAGTGATAAAGTAAAGCAATTACATGGCGAATGCATTTCATACAATAAAGCGAGAACCATATGGCTCCTGCCAGTTGCCGATAACTGTTACAAAACATGATCATCTCATACAACAATTTATATATCATCACGTCTTGACCATATCACATCACAGCAAGCCCTGCAAAAACAAGTTAGACGTCCTCTACTTTGTTGTTGCAAGTTTTACGTGGCTACTACGGGCTTAGCAAGAACCGTTCTTACCAACGCATCAAAACCACAATGATTTTTCGTCAAGTGTGCTGTTTTAACCTTCTACAAGGTCCGGGCGTAGTCAGACTCGATTCAACTAAAGCTAGAGAAACAGACACCCACTAGCCATCTGTGTGCGAAGCACGGCGGTAGAACCAGTCTCATGAACGTGGTCATGTAATGTCGGTCTGGGTCGCTTCATCCAACAATACCACCGAATCAAAGTATGACATGCTGGTAAGCAGTATGACTATTATCGCCCACAACTCTTTGTGTTCTACTCGTGCATATAACATCTACGCATAGACCTGGCTCGGATGCCACTGTTGGGGAACGTAGTATTTCAAAAATTTCATACGATCACGCAAGATCTATCTAGGAGAAGCATAGAAACAAGACGGGAGAGTGTGTCCACGTCGAAAGCGGAAGCGTTTAGTAACACGATTGATGTAGTCGAACGTCTTCGCGATCCAACCGATCCAAGTACCGAACATACGGCACCTCCGCGATCAGCACACGTTCAGCTCGGTGACATCCCTCGAACTCTTGATCCAGTTGAGGCCGAGGGAGAGTTCCGTCAGCACGACGGCGTGGTGACGGTGATGATGAAGTTACCTGCGCAGGGCTTCGCCTAAGCACTACGATGATATGACCGAGGTGTGTAACTGTGGAGGGGGGCACCGCACACGGCTAAGACAAATCTTGTGTGTCTTTGGGGTGCCCCCTTGCCCACGTATATAAAGGAGGGGGGAAGAGGAGGCCGGCCTAGAAGGGGCGCGCCTATAGGGGGAGTCCAACTAGGATTCCCAATCCTAGTTGGAGTCCCCTTCCTTTTCCAAGAGGGGAGAGAGGGAAGGAGTAGGAGAGGGAGAAGGAAAGAGAGGGGGGCACCTCCCCCTCCCTAGTCCAATTCGGACTTGCCATGGCGGGGCACGCGGCCACCCCTTGAGGCCCCTTTCTCCTTTCCCATATGGCCCATTAAGGCCCACTACTTCCCCCGGCGAATTCCCGTAACTCTCAAGTACTCCGAAAAATACCCGAACCACTCAGAACCTTTCCGATGTCCGAATATAGCCTTCCAATATATCGATCTTTACGTCTCGACCATTTAGAGACTCCTCGTCATGTCCGTGATCTCATCCAGGACTCCGAACAAACTTCGGTCATCAAATCACATAACTCATAATACAAATCGTCATCGAACGTTAAGCGTGCGGACCCTACGGGTTCGAGAACTATGTAGACATGACCGAGACACATCTCCGGTCAATAACCAATAGCGGAACCTGGATGCTCATATTGGCTCCTACATATTCTACGAAGATCTTTATCGGTCAAGCCGCATAACAACATACGTTGTTCCCTTTGTCATCGGTATGTTACTTGACCGAGATTCGATCGTGGTATCATCATACCTAGTTCAATCTCGTTACTGGCAAGTCTCTTTACTCGTTCCGTAATGCATCATGCCGCAACTAACTCATTAGTCACATTGCTTGCAAGGCTTATAGTGATGTGCATTACCGAGAGGGCCTAGAGATACCTCTACGACAATCAGAGTGACAAATCCTAATCTCGATCTATGCCAAATCAACAAACACCATCGGAGACACCTATAGAGCATCTTTATAATCACCCAGTTACATTGTGACGTTTGATAGCACACAAGGTGTTCCTCCGGTATTCGGGAGTTGCATAATCTCATAGTCAGAGGAACATGTATAAGTCATGATGAAAGCAATAACAATAAACTAAACGATCATTATGTTAAGCTAACGGATGGGTCTTGTCCATCACATCATTCTCTAATGATGTGATCCCGTTCATCAAATGACAACACATGTCTATGGCTAGGAAACTTAACCATCTTTGATTAACGAGCTAGTCTAGTAGAGGCATACTAGGGACACTCTGTTTGTCTATGTATTCACACATGAACTAAGTTTTCGGTTAGTACAATTCTAGCATGAATAATAAACATTTATCATGATATAAGGAAATATAAATAACAACTTTATTATTGCCTCTAGGGCATATTTCCTTCAATCATATCTTGGTAAGTGTTGATGGGTATCATAATGGATTTCTCATAGTTTATTCTTAGAAGTGCATCTGAAGGTTCTTGAGTTGTTGCACCTGGGTTGGACAAGCAGGCATAATCAGAACAGCATCATCAACATATTGGATTACAGGGAAAATTGGAGCAGGGATGATTCTGTAGTGGTGCTTTGATAAGATCTGCCTGCATGGCCTCATTGAGTATTGACTGCAAAGTATCAGCTGCCAGAACAAACAACAATGGATAAAGAGGATCTCCATGTCTTACACCTCTCTTACAAAGGAACTGCTTTCTAGGGACACCATTCAATAGCACAGAAGAATACCCAGATTTGAAAATCATATTCATCCACATGAGCCATTTTCTCCAAAGCCTCTAGCTTTTAAGATCTCAAGAATGGTGCCATGATCGCTTAAGTCAAAAGCTTTTTCAAAGTCAAGCTTTAGAATGCCAAGTTCCTTCCTTGATGAATGTCATTGATGAATAAATTCATATGCCCAAGCTAAACAGTCTTGGATTGATCTTGATTTGATGAAGCCATACTGATTAGTGTGTACCAGTTTGAGGATAACATTTTTAAGTCTGTTTGCCAAGAGTTTGGTTATGATCTTAATGGAACAGTTGAGTAAAGAGATAGGTCTATAATCATTAGCTGACACTGGATTATCTTTCTTTGGAATAAGAGTGATGTAGGAGTTGTTGATGCTTTGCAGGTTGATTGACCCCTTGGAGAAATCATTAATGAGAGCAAAAAAATCAGGAGCAATGATATCCAAACAATGCTTGATGAAATTTGTGTTGAAACCATCTGTTCCTGGTGACTTATCAGTTGGAAGTTCTTTGATGACAGTCTCAATTTCTTCTTTAGAAAAAGGTTCCTCTAGCACTGACAAGTCTTGATTTGATTTTAGCAGATCTCCGAAATTTAGCAAATTATGAGTGGGAACAGAAGTACTCAGCCTTTGTTTGAAAGAAGTCTAGAGGATGTTAGCCTTATCAGTGTGAGCTTTGAAGCTATTACCAAACTCATCCTGCAAACAATCTATATGGTTTACTCTGTATTTGATTGTTGCTTTGGCTTTAAATTTTTTTGAATTAGCTTCCCCAAATTTGACCCATCTGATAGTGGCCCCCTGCTCCCAATATAGTTTCTGCCAATGTAAAAGCTTCAAAAGGTTTTCTTTAAGAAAAATCCTGCCATTCCATTCAGCATCAGATAGAGGTCTGAATTCTTCCAAGGAGTCAAAAAATAGAATAACCTCATTGGTGGCCTAGATGGAGTTGGTGAGATTAGAAATAGATTTAGCCCAAATCTTCAAGCCTTTTCTTAGCCTTTTGAATTTAGCATTGATTCTTTTGGCACTGTCAGAAATCTGCAAATCTTGTTCCCAATTTTGCTTCACAAAATCCTTGAAGCCATCAATCTGCAACCAGGAATTTTCAAATATGAAAATGGAAGCTTTGCGGATATGAGTTCCAATCTAGATCATACAAGGGATGTGATCAAAAACTGGTTTGGCTAGAGGAAGTGCAAGAGTGTTAGGGTACTGCACAGTCCAAGACTCTGATGTAAACACCCAGTCAAGCTTCTCTAGCAAAGGTGCAACCTCCATATTGCTCCAAGTGTAGCTCCTTCCTTTAACTGGTATTTCTACTAAAGCCAGAGAGCTGATTGCCTCATTAAAACTAAGCATTTCTGAGAAGTTCCCTCCTTTGTTTCTGTTGCTTGGGTACCTGATATAATTAAAATCTCCCATAATGATCCAATTAGTGTCCTCAGGCATTTGATTGTTCTTGAACCAGTTTAGAAATACAGCCCTCTCAGGCCCTTGGCAGGGTCCATAGATGTTGGTGAGAATCTATGAGTCACCAGTTAATTTAGACATAAATCTGATGGAGAGAGAAAAACCATTCTGAAAAATCTTTTCACCAGAGAAAACTGAGTCATTTCAAGCAATTAGAAGACCTCCAGAAGCCCCTACAGAAGTCAGAAATTCTAACTTGTTGATGTTCCTGGGGCAGAAGTTTTTAGTGTATCTGTCATCAAAAGTTTCCCTCTTTGTCTCTTGCAGACAAATAATGTCACTATTAGATTCAACAATTTTATTTCTCAAAGCCAGCCACTTGTTTGAGTCATTAATGCCCTTGATATTCCAGTTGAGGATGTTCCAGTTTCTATTCATGGACAGAGTGTGGTACTGTTAAAGCTAGAACTGGTGAAAAGGGTCCTCTGTACAACAGAGTGTCCATCTGTAGAGCAAAAAAGGTTCCATCTTGGAGCAGTGTAGCACTGGCAGATTCTCCCAACATAACACACAAAGAGCATACCCAAGGAATAAAACACAAAGTTGCGCAGCAATGCTGTAATAAACCATAGATCCATTACAATAGACTGACAAAAGGCCAGGTTCAACTTAAAGAACAACCAGAAGAACTGTTAGTTCAGATTACAACAAAAGATCTTCCACATGATAAACTAAGATATAAGGACTTGAAGTTGCAGTCTCTACTGCTGCTCCTTCTCTTTGTCTTTCTGCTGAGCTCCCTTGGCTCCTCCTTTGCTGCCCTTCTTCTTCTTTGGCTGCAGCAGCATATCCTCTGAGCAATCCTTTTCAGCAGCCTTGCAAAAGGACATAGACAGATTCTTTACATTTTTAGAGGTAATGATAGGAGGACTGGAGGAACATGGGAAACAATTCTTATTCTGACATGTTTTCCTCTTAAACCCATTATTGAGCTATTGGAGTCTAAAGCTTCTCCTTACCTCAGTCTCAACCACATGAGCTTTAGATTTCCTTTTCCTCTGAGCGTGAATTGCTGCTGTGCTGGCAGAGCAAAAAATTTCTTCAACAAGGCTCCCTTTAGCTGGAGGAGTAGAGGGGTTTGGGGCAGAGGAAGCTTCTTCTTCTACTTCAATGTGCTGGCAGGTGCCTGTGCGGTTGGGCATTTATCAGGAAGCAAAAAAGATATGGTGTTACTAGAGGATCCATCTATGATATAGCTCCACAGTTTAGAACACAACAGAGCCTTGGCCCAATGGAAATTGTCAGGTGATAGTAAAGCCAAAGTGATGAAATTGGACCATTCTGTAGGTACCTGTATTGCCTTAGCTGAGCCTTCTTTGGGAGCAAAGTGCTTGTGCCACAAGTCCAGACCTTCTTTGGCCAAAGATTCATCTTCATCTCTTTTCTCAAACGCCCCTTCTAGAAATTATTTTAGTCTTGGATCAGCTTGATCTGGAAGTTGCATAGTAGCAATAAAAGTATTATGCCTGAATATTGGTAAAGGAAAACCAGGAGGTGCTTCAAGGCTAGTACCTTCAGAACCAGAAACTTTTGTTGCAGGTAGTTGAGCCAAACTAGGGGGAGGAACTGCAGGCAAAATCACTTGTTGGGCTGAGTTTTCAATTTGATCAGAAACTGGCAAAGGAACAGGTGCCTCATCTTGATTGGTGGAAGTGAAATTCAGCTGATCAGAAGGAGAGGTAACTATTGTCCCAATAGTACTGTTAACAGAATTCACTTGGATTTCCTGAAGAACAGGGTCCTGCCTGTCAAGCTGCAGACTATCATGCAGAGCTGGTACTTGTGGACGCTGATCATGCATCAAATTCTGTATAATAGGATCTTGAAGAAGTGACAGCTGCAATTGAGGCACATTATCAACAACAACTTGCAGGGGGCCTTCCTCTGGCTCCACTTGGGCATCAGGGGTATCTTGCACTTGAAGTGGGAGTTCAGACTGTGGAAGTTGAGCTGGTAGATTAAGATCAAACCCTCCCATAACTTGCAGAGAAGGGACATGCAAAGGAGCAAGCAGTTCTTCCAACTCATGAGGATTGATGTTACCTCCACCAACAGACTATGTTGAACCAGCAGAACCTGGAAGACTCGGAGAAAGAGTGATGTCACTAACACCTTCTTCATTATGTTGATCATTGTGCATGTCAAGAGGGCCCATGAGGTCATTGAGCTCCAAAAAATCCCCTACATGAATCTCCAAATCAACATTGTGCTGTTCTGGCATGGCCCAGTGGCCCCAACCTTCTTCCTCTGCTGCCTGCTCCTGATTAACATTTTGCATGCTGGTTTTCCTGCTCATTATTTTCCTGTTGTATGAGATGGAAAGCAACTGGCCCCACAACATGATTGTTGTGGTTTGGGTGATGAAATTGCTCCTGTGGCCGTGGATGAGGATTCCCATCAGCAGGCATTGGGTCCTCCTCTGGTGGCCCCTCCAAAGGAATGTCCTAAAAAATGATAACAGGACATGTCCAGGACTGACCTCTGAAACTATTTGTACCTGAGATAAGGATACTGACAGGGATATCTCTGAGAGCATACACACTGACTTTTAACAGCAACAACATCATCTATAGATTTTGATCTATGCCACGACATTAATCTCCCAAAACTGGCAGTGGCATTAAATATGAGAACAAATTTTAAATAACCGGGTAAAATGGTTTGGTTTTTCTTCTGGTTTTGATCGGTTCAGTTTTTTTGGGGCTGAACTTTTCTTAGTTTGGTTTGGTTTTGGGTACGTAGAAAAACTAATTCGGGTACAGTTTGTTATGGGCTTAATAAGTTTGGTCTAACACGGGTGTAAACTATAGGTCCAACCGGTTCCTCGCCCTGGAGCAAGCCCAATCACGCATTCCCTCTCTCCCTCGGTCCCTCCATCCTCCAGGCCTCCGCCGCCGCCGGCCGCCAAGGCACTAACCACCTCCTTGGAGGCAGAGCCTCGGAGCCAGCGCCGCCTTGCCGACGCAAGCGGCCCGTCACCACGCACGGGGCGCTCTTCCTCGCGCTCTCCCTTGCGGGCCTGGCCGGTTCCCTCGACTGCACATCCTGTCTCCTCACCAACCACGATGCCGGCCACCTGCTCCGTCGTCTCCGGCAGAGGTTACTCCACCTAGCTGCAGCACTCGTGCGCTTGGCGGCTAGGGTTCGTCTCCAGCCCCTCCCTCCCCCATCAACGAGAGGAGCATCCGGTGCCTCCGCCCTCGAGTTCGTCGACGGCGCCGTCCTCCAGCAGCAGCCGCCGCAGGTACAGAGCCATCAATCCATCTTCCCCCTCGCCCCCATTTTTTTCCTCGATCCAACCCATCGATCCATTAGACACTGTATATTTTTGGCGCTGGTAGAAATCAGACCCGCAAAGAATTACCTCCGGTAGTAGCAGTTGTTGTGGTGTTCGGGGTATGTGCAGTAGTAGAAACAAGTGACCCATCTATGCAAATAATCTTCAGACTAAAAGTAAATGTATATGAGCATTGGATGATACAATGTCTGAATCTTGCATGATACAGTGTCTGAATCTTGCATGGAAAGATGCAGCAGTACTGCCCCCTTTTTTTGAACCATGTTAATTGTGGCTATATGCATCTATGATGCAGATGTTCAGGGGTAATAAAACTTCCATTTTTCTAACAGTTTTTAAAATTTGTTTAGGCCTCTTATTAGGGGAAACCTGTTTGATTAAAATTATTAACAACAGTTTTTGAAATTGGCTAGAGATGACTTGCCATATTGTGAATGAGAACTGGGTGTCAATGTAAAGATATATCATGGTTACAAGTTCTAATTTTTTTTGTCTTTTCAGATCAAGGTACAGACTACTACCGCCATGAGAACTCGGTGACATCCATCATCGGTAGATGGCGTAACACAATCCCGGCTTGGAATCAATTATCACCCTTAATTCAGCTCCGTTTGTTATTACCTCTGGACTTCAAGTGTTGCTTGTGCAGAATATGTAAGCTGTCAAGTGTAATATTTGTGCTTCAGAATCTGTGTTTTGTACTAGTACATGTTATGAAGCTGTGAAGTGTTCATCAATTTAAGTATTGGTAGTGCAGAATATGTAAGTTGTTATTAAGCTGGTGCTATGTTTTTAGCTGTCCAAGTGCAGGATCGTTCTTGTATTGAGCTGTACATGTATGGGCGGGGAACTGATATAGAACCATAGGCTAAAACCATAGTTCCTAGAATGGGTTAGTTTGGTTTTGAGGAATTTGTCATGTGGTTTAGTTTGGGTTGGGTGCCAATGCCAATTAAGTGGTGTTAGTTTGGTTCAGTTTCCAAAACGTCATCACGTGGGTTTGGTTCAGGTTTGGTTTGGTTACCCACCCATTCTCAGATTTAACTGGCATTAGAGAGTTCAGTAAAGTTCCTCAGATCTGCTGGAAAGCCTACCAACAACAACCAGACCTCTCTATTAAGAGAAAAAGCTCTTCCAATTCAATCCTTCATTGTGCTTTTGGAAAAACAGATGGATATCATCATAAAGATGCAGATTAGAAGGTTGAAAATCGGAGGCCGAAGCGTTAATTGCTCCCCCATATCTACAATTAGCTTGAATATGGCCAAGCCGCTTGCAGCCCTTGCAATGGATACGGCTCGTGCAACTGGGCCGAAGATGGCCTGAGTCAAGGCACCGGACGCAGAAAGGCCCCTAATTAGTATGGGCTACAGGAGAGTTACAGTATGGAAGAGGCCCAGAATTTTGAAAACCCGTCGATCCCGCCCTTCCGAGGGCAAGATTATTGGGGGAAGTTAATACGGAGTTTAAGGCAGGCAAAGATTGCGTCAGGCGCTCCGAAACCGAAGCTGCATGTGGATTACCTGATCTGATCGCAGGAACTGGAGCAGAGAAAACTCTAGGAGATTGAACGACATCCGCATATGATCTATGCTCCTTCGAATGATTAACCAAGGACCATTCATGCTCCAACTCTTGTTGATAGAGCTGGAATTCCTTTCTGTAATCAGGACCTCCATTACCCCAAAGGAGGAAACCCATATTGAAAAGACCCGAAGAAACATTGCCACCCTTGATGATAGCAAACCCGACCTCCTTAGAGGAAACACTAAACTTGAAAGACCAATTCTGGAGGCAGCTGACTTTGAAACGAGAAGCATGCCCTCCAAAGCAAGATTGAAGCATAAGACTCACTGAATCTGCATTGATCCGAAGCTTAGATCTTGTGAATTCAGCCAGCAAGATAAATTCCTTGAGTTTTCCACCTTCAAAGTGATTAATGGGGACCCCAAGTTCCTTCCAGATAAAAGCTTCAAAGGCGAGACCCTTTTCGAACTTGAGATCAGAGAGAGCCATGGACGAGCGCTTGAGTTAGATCGAAGAGGAGGAGTGGCAAGGATGAGCGGCGTCTTGGCTGGAGAATCTAGCAAGGGCGGCACACGGGGGGGGGGGGGGGGGGGGGGTGGCCGCCGCGGCTAGGAGGGGCGGTTAGGAGGAGCCACAGACGTCCGCTTAGGTTGCTCTGGTTGGAGACCAGTCACACAAAGCCGTGTGTTATCCGCTGCTCATGATCGCGCCGTACCAGGCCGCTTCTTCGGCGAAGAACATCTTCCAGTTCTTGTGCATGCTCAATTCGGTCGATTCGTACATGAATAGATGAATGCGCCCTTTTAAGACGGTCCCTCTTACCTCACGGGAGGTAAGAGTACCTAGTTGATATGAACCGTTTATTTTATGAAAAATGATAAGTACCTGATGTCGGGTATGAGCACATGGCAAATCGAATGTTCTCGATGGAAATTCTAGTGACGCATGGATAGCAAGTTAGTTGACACACGACAATTTTTTGTCAAAATAAAGGGAAACGTTTCCCTACGACCAACCGGCGCAATGCTTGGCCGGCCCATCGCGCGCCATATGATGCGGAGAGATCATGCGTCTCGCAACGCCCAACCTCCTATACCTTATCCACATGCGAGGTCCCTCTTCTCCCCGAGCGACCTCCTTCTCCCCTTCTCTCTATCTCTTGTCGGTGGAGGGCGACCACCGCCTGCTGCCGGCCGGATGCCCACTAATGCTGCGAGCATCTCCTCCCACCGGTGCTACTACGAGCATCTCGTCTCCCAGCTCCAAGCTACTCATTGCCGCTATGGAGAGATGACATCACACACGCTCCCCCGCTGCAGGGATGCTGCATGGATCGGTCGGTGGTGCCGCATCACCGGGGAGGCCTGCGAGTTGGGTGCTGCAAGCGGAGACGCCGGTGGCACGGGCCTACTGCGGGAGGGCGAGGGCGAGACATTATTTTTGCTGTAATCTGGAGACATGCCCAGTGCTACTACCTACGACCAGAAAAGCTTCAACCGACAACGAAAATAAGCTTCAACCGGCAATGAAAAAAAGTTTCAACCCATATACGACAGAAGCTATGGACGACCACGAAAAGTTGCAACCAGTGATGAAAAAAGCTTCATCTGGCAACGAAAAAAGCTTTATCTGAAAAAAGTTTCAACCGTAGAGACCAAAGACATGGACGACAATGATAAGTTGCAACCAGCTCTTACAAAAGTTGCAACCGGCATTGAAAAGGCTTCAAACTTCATGTCTTAGCTGTGACCCGCGACGACGATGACGACATTTTGCTGCAACCATAGTCGGTTTTTGCTACAACCGATGATGGAATTTGCTACAAACCATTGTCATGGCTGCAATTGTGCTACAAATGCACCGACGAGCACGACGAGGTCGATGGGGGTGGGATTTCCGAATCACAGACGACGAGATCTGGTGTGCAGGAGACGATCGGTGCGGTCTCGCAATCAGGACATGGGGAGAGTTGCGGCCAACAGACAACAGGCCGAGGGGGAGCTAAATGGCGGCCGTGGCGAGATACAACCTCGGGGCACGGTACAACGCTGTTCACACGGGGATACGTGAGGCGAGCCACCGACAGGCACATCCGAAAGGGGCAGGAGTTGGTGGCTCAAAGTCGCTCTCGCTATCTCTCTCTCTCGCTCTCTCATTCTCTCCCTCTCTCCCTGTGTGCATTTGGATGAAGGAAACGGATGAATTGGTGTGGAAGCAAGATAGAGATCAGACGGCTCACACGAAGCACATCTGACGGCTACGTGCCGACCGGCCAGTGCCTAGCACTCGTTAAAAATAAACCGCACGAAGTTGCTACGCTTGGGAAATAAAGTTGTCATCCTCACATCACTAAACCTGCCATCGAAAACGTTCGATTTTCCATGTGCTCATGCCTGACGTTTGTGCGTTATCAGATTCCTTATTTTATTAACTAGTGGGCCCAAATTATTAGCATGTGCTAATTAACTTTGGCTCAACCAGTCACCCTTACCTGTTGTGCAACATACAAATAAGGAAACCCTCCATCAATCAAAACAAAAACGAATACCCAAATGATAAGTGCCACACGTGTGGCAGGAAGCAAGTTGGTCTGAACATGGTCATCACCGCCCATTTTTTCCGCACGAATCTTGCAGCGCAGTCACCCCTGCTCGAGTGCCACATTAGTGTACGATGACGTGCGGTGGAACCGTCGCTCACTCGAACTGTCCACTCGCCCTCTCGCTCCAGCCGTTAATCTCACACAATTGGCATTTCTAGTCACGCCCAATCGTCCACTCTCTCCACCTGCATAACCCCTCTTGCTATCCTCCTTCTTCGTCGCAAGGCGGTTCAACGGCGAGGCGATTCCGCGACAAAAGTATTGTGGAGGCCAGTTCCCGTCGCCGGGAGTCCACGCAGTCGGTCCACCGCGTCGACCTTGTCACCGAGCAAAGGTAACTGCTACATCCTCATTGCTCCCCCGCCTGCTCTGCTATTCCGTGGCGGTTCCTCAGCGAATCCACGGAGGAAGGGTCCGGGAGGTCGGTTCCTATCACCGGGAGTCCATGACATCTAGCTAGCCTCTCCGCGGCGTTGGCATTGTTGCGCACGGAAAGCTCCACCTGCAGCGCATCCTCCTTGATTTCCCCCGCATCTCCTTGATTTCCCCCACATACCCTTGGTCGTTCTAGGAACGCTAGATAGCTAGATGTAACATTTGTTTGAGATTCAACAAAGATCTGTCTATTTTTTCCTGGAATTTCTGGTTGTGTTCATGGTGGTTGACTGTCAAAATAGATCCAAGGGGTTTCATGGTGGTTTCGTAAGGTAGATGGAGAGAGGGTTGCTCACTTGTGAGTCATTTGTATAGGACCGATGCTGTCCATGGCAACTCCCCTAATGTATATGGTTGTCAATTGCAATGTGTTTTTGTACACTTTGCAATTTGTAACATGGCAATTCTTATCTACATTCCAATACACGCACTCCTTTTCTGACCATGTGTTCTCAATATTTTTGCCATTACCAACTAACATTTTTGCCATGTTACTGTATAAAATCATGGCAACTATTTGAACCTCACAATTGGTATTTTGGTATAATGTGACTTGAAACTTATCAATGTTGTTTTCAACCAAATTACCATGTTATTTTTCTCATTCTGGTAGGCCAGAATACCTGCATACACTAGTAAATCAACTGTTCTCAACATTTTTGCAACCCCACAACCTAACACTGGCAGTGTTACTGTATAAAACATGGCAACTTTCTCTGAACCTCATAAATTGTCTTTTGGCATACTCTATTTTAAAAATGGCCATGTTGTTTTCAAAAAAATTACCATGTTATTTTGGCATGCCACACTACCTGCCATTCATTCAATGTTCATTTCAACATTTCCACTCTAGGCTCTGGCATGTTTTTCCTTGCATCCTAGTGCTTTTTATGTTGCCACTTGGGATTTCTGCCATGCCCACACACTTTGATGATTAAGCATGTCATATAGACTACCTATGATTTTTCTATATTTATTAATTGCCATGAGAGACAAAATGAACATATCAACGAGAGAATGTACATCAAAATAATTTCGATGGCAAATACATTCTTTACACCATTTTCATAGTTTTCAACGTAATTGGCATTTCTCTATGTACAATGTAATTGGCACTATTTTTGTACAACTGTTGACATGCTTTTCTATATATATCCATACAATTCCCCCCGTTTGTTTAAACATAGTTTCTTTTTGTATTTTATGTTTTTGTTTTACAGCATCATGGTTCGCAACCATGAGGACGATGAAGACATCGACTTCATGCTGGCGCCACGGGATGAAGCGGCTGCTAGCAAACACGACGGGAAGGAGGTATTTGTCTTTGCTTTGTTTGATCCCTGGTGCAACTCTAGATCATATGGCAGTCTAGACTTCTTATGGAAATTATAGTATAATGCACATGGAAACTATAGCATAATGCATATGGAAATTGCATTGAGACTTCACATGGTGATTGCAATAGCTGATACATGGCAACTATAGCACACTACACATGGAAACTATAGTATACTGCAGATGGCAATTCCATTATATGGCACATGTCAACCATAGCACCCTTCACTTTGGACACACAACACAGTTCCACATGGCTTTTTTCTAGAGAGTGAACATGCTATTCTGTTTCAAATCCACAAATGACAACTTTAAGTTTTTATTTCTAACGACCTTCATTTTCCTGCTCAGTTGTTCATACGTCCATTTTGCATCATGCTTTTATGTTGATATTTATCGCATTATGGGATGTTATTACATATTATATCACAATACTTATGCCTTTTCTCTCTTATTTTATAAGGTTTACATGAAGAGGGAGAATGCCGGCAGCTGGAATTCTAGACTGGAAAAGGAGCAAATATTTGAGACCTATTCTGCACAACTCCAAAGTCCTGAAACTTCACAGCGAATTATTTTGGAATATATAAAAAATATTGGGCGAAGAAAGCACCAGAGGGGGGCCACCAGCCATCCACAAGGGCGGGGGGCGCGCCCTACGCCTTGGGCGCGCCCCCTGCCTTGTGGGACACCTGGCAGGCCCATGATGCCCATCTTCTGCTATATGGTGTGTTTTGACCTGGAAAACATAAGAAGGAAGCTTTCGGGATGAAGTGCTACCGTCTCGAGGCGAAACTTGGGCAGAACCAATCTAGGGCTCCGGCAGAGCTGTTCTGCCGGGGAAACTTCCCTCCCGGAGGGGGAAAACATCGCCATTGTCATCACCAACGATCCTCTCATCACGAGGGGGTCAATATCGATCAACATCTTCAGCAGCACCATCTCCTCTCAAATCCTAGTTCATCTCTTGTATCCGATCTCTGTCTCAAAACCTCAGATTGGTACCTGTGCGTTGCTAGTAGTGTTGATTACTCCTTGTAGTTGATGCTAGTTGATTTATTCGGTGGAAGATCATATGTTCAGATCCTTAATGGTAATTAATACCCCTTTGATTATGAACATGAATATGCTTTGTGAGTAGTTACATTTGTTTCTGAGGACATGGGAGAAGTCTTGCTATAAGTAATCATGTGAATTTGGTATTTGTTCGATATTTTGATGAGATGTATGTTGTCTTTCCTCTAGTGGTGTCATGTGAGCATCGACTACATGACACTTCACCATTGTTTGGGCCTAGGGGAAGGCATTGTGAAGTAATAAGTAGATGATGGGTTGCTAGAGTGACAGAAGCTTAAACCCTAGTTTATGCGTTGCTTTGGAAGGGACTGATTTGGATCCATATGTTTCATGCTATGGTTAGATTTATCTTAATTCTTCTTTCGTAGTTGCAGATGCTTGCGAGAGGGGTTAATCATAAGTGGGAAGCTTGTCAAAGGTAGGACAACACCCAAGCACTGGTCCACCCACATATCAAATTATCAAAGTAACGAACGCGAATCATATGAGCATGATGAAAACTAGCTTGACAGTAATTCCCATGTGTCCTCGGGAGCGCTTTGCTTTATATAAGAGTTTGTCCAGGCTTGTCCTTTGCTACAAAAAGGATTGGGCCACCTTGCTGCACCTTAGTTAATTTTGTTACTTGTTACCCGCTACGAATTATCTTACCACACAACTATCTGTTACCGATAATTTCAGTGCTTGCAGAGAATACCTTGCTGAAAACCGCTTGTCATTTCCTTCTGCTCCTCGTTGGGTTCGACACTCTTACTTATCGAATGGATTACGATAGATCCCCTATGCTTGTGGGTCATCAAGAATCTTTTCTGGCGCCATTGCCGGGTAGTGAAGCGCCTTTGGTAAGTGGAATTTGGTAAGGAAACATTTATATAGTGTGCTGAAGTTTACTGTTACTTGTTACTATGGAAAATAATCTTTTGAGGGGTTTGTTCGGGGTATCTTCACCTCGACCGGAACCACAATTAGCCGCCCCTCAACCTACTGCACCTACTAAAAATATTTATTATGAAATTCCTTCGGGTATGATAGAGAAACTGCTAGCTAATCCTTATGGAAGAGATGGAACATTACATCCTGATATGTACCTAATCTATGTGGATGAAGTTTGTGGATTATTTAAGCTTGCAGGTATGCCCGAGGATGTTGTCAAGAAGAAGGTCTTCCCTTTATCTTTGAAGGGAAAGGCATTGACATGGTATATGCTATTGGATGATATTGGATCATGGAACTACAACCGATTGAAATTGGAATTTTTTCAGAAGTTTTATCCTATGCATCTGGTTCATCGTGATCGGAATTATATATATAATTTTTGGCCTAGTGAAGGAGAAAGTATCGCTCAAGCTTGGGGGAGGCTTAAGTCAATGTTATATTCATGGCCCAATCATGAGCTCTCAAGAGAAATTATTATTCATAATTTTTATACTCGGCTTTCTCGTAATGATCAATCCATGCTCGATACTTCTTGTACTGGTTCTTTTATGAAGAAAGATATTGAATTCAAATGGTATTTATTGGAAAGAATTAAACGCAACTCTGAAGATTGGGAACTCGACGAAGGTACAGGTATAAACCTTAAGTTTGATTGTATTAAACCTTTTTATGGATACCGATGCTTTTCGTGAATTTAGCACTAGATATGGCCTTGACTCTGAGATAGTAGCTTCTTTCTGTGAATCATTTGCTACTCATGTTGATCTCCCTAAGGAGAAGTGGTTTAAATATCATCCTCCCATTGAAGTGAAAGTAGTAGAACTTATTAAAGTTGAAGAAGAAACTATTACTTACAATGTTGATCCTATTGTTCCTATGTCAGGACCCCGATTCTAAGTCACACCGATCTAGCCTGTAACACCTCATATCACATTGCGGCCTCACGCACGGTACTCCCACGGGTGTCGCCTTACCATGGCCCGGGACCGTTTGCGCCTTTTGGCTCACGTATATGACAATGTCGCTAGCATCCATATGACAGAGAACCCGGGCCGACATGGCTAGTCGTGAACCCAAAGCGGCACTAACGTATGGGGACAGGCATACATGAATCAACATCGAACGTGTCGGTCAGCAGCGTGAGAATCCGGGCTGTAGCACTGGGCTAACAGGACTCCGGGAACCCGGGCTGTAGCAGGCTAGGCAGGACTCCGGATGTCACCGCGTGACATTTCCCCGAAGGGAAAGACACAGGAACGATATGAAACACATGCCGGCCAGTCAAGTGTCCAGAGCAGTAGTGCTGGGCTAGCAGGACTCCGGTGAACCGGGCTGTAGCGGACTACTATGGCTCAAGGAGGCACTAGACTACATTTCCCCATAAGAGAGGCTGCCAAGGATAAACAACTAGATTGTCGGATCCCACACATACCAAGCATTTCAATCATACACACAATATGCTCGATATGTGCAAATACAACATGGCATCACAACAAAACTCTACAACTCAAAGTACTTTATTTAAAGGGCTCCAGAGAGCCTTACATAACTTGTTCATACAGATAGGGGTCACATGACCCGACACTCAAGTCATACAATCATACAAACACATGCGGAAGCAACTTGTCTGGGTACAGACACTAGAAAGAAAGAAGGCTTGACGAAGCCTGTCTATCTACGTAGGCCCTTCACAAGCCTAGATCACCACCTGGGTGGCAAGTCACTCGTCGTCGTCGAGTTCTACATAGAACCCATCGGAAGGGGCGGTGTTGTCGTCTGAAAACAGTAATTGAAGCAACATGAGTACAAAGGTACTCAGCAAGTCTTACAACAGATCCTACTATACATGTTCATTCTCAAGAAGGTAGTGGAGTTATTGCAGCAAGCCAGCTTTGACTCTTGGCTAAGCTATCCTATGAGACACCACTTGTAAAATAGTTTTCGGACACGAGTCCACTAATCACCATCTCAATACTCCACCGTGGATCCTCCCTCGTCATCCCACGAGAGAGCCATCCGCGGTACTCACACTTATCTTGAGGCTTTTAGTAGTATCCATTTACTTGTCTATGAACTGCATAAGCGACCAAGTAGTCCTTTACCGCGGACGCGGCTATTCGAATAGTTTTATACCCTGCAGGGGTGTACTTCGTCACACACGCTCTCACCACTTACCGTCGCTACACGACATGTACTCGGCAACCTTCAAGTGGAAGCCCAACGTGGGTGTCGGCCACGGCCTACCTAAACACTCAAGTCTCTAGTCCAGGTTTATCGCCTATTCAGGTTCCATCCGCAGGGAGTCCGGCCGAGGTTTCCACATACGGCCCCAAACGATGTGTGCAGGGTTCCCGGACACCAAACGGGCGACTCGGTACACCGTGCCACGAGCCTACCGCATCACAGCCCACCCCTTGGTCAGCGCTGTCCACGGCCTCCAGCTTACTACAAACACCAGAAACTACGTGCAACTCCTGGACAGAGGACAAGGGTGATTAAGAAGCCGAGGGGGTCCATTGGTTTCGGGCCCAATGCGTGGTAGTAGCTGAATCTTAAATCACGCATACAGATCTCAGTTCTTAGGGACGGTCTCAATGAAACAACCCACCATGTACTCCTACATGGCCTCCCATCGATACCTTTACCAAATCGTATTCAACACCTCACTCTCATTACCGACACACGCTTTCACTCTAGTTCATCACCCTGATGAGCCAGACCTGACACGACTCTAAGCGTAGCAAGCATAGCATTGTAGGAACACAACATGGCTCAATCAACTCCTACACATGCTAGTGGGTTTCATCTAGTTACTGTGGCAATGACAGGTCATGCAAAGGAAAGTGGGTTCAACTACCGCAACACACAGCAGTTTGAATCGCGTTGTCTTAATGCAGTAAATGAGAGCAGAAGCGAGAAGATGGGTTTGTATCGAAATGATCAATGGGTTGCTTGCCTGACGGAGTGGTGGTGGAATGCTGCCCTTCAGTTGGATACTCGTGAATATCCTCGGAGGCAGAACCTACCACGATGAACACATCGAAGCACAATCAACACCAAGCAAGTGCAACAATATGATGCATGCATGAGACATGGCAAAATGGATGTATTGGGCTAATGCAACTAAGACCAGATGGGTTTGGACTATTTTGAATCAAAGATTCAAATTCCAAGTTCATAAATGGCCCATGTTAGTGCTTTATCTTGTTCTGCATTAAACAGTAGGTTAATTTGCTTAAACATGCATGAAACCAGTACAGATGGATAGAATGGATTTTTCTGATCATTTTTCATATATAAATCTTTTCATTCTGAGCTATAGATTATTTTCTATGATTTTTTGAAGTTTGTGATATTTTCTGGAATTTCCTGTATAAGAATAATTCCAGTAATTAAGTTACTTATTGCGTCAGCAGTGTGTCATGATGACGTCAGCAAGTCAACTGGGCGGTCCAGGTCAAACCTGAACGGTGGGACCCGTCTGTCAGTGTCACAGGGCTAATCCTATTTTAGTTAATCTAAACTAGGAAATTAACAGGGGCTGGCCCCACATGTCAGCGACCCAGGGGAGTCAAACCCCTCGTCAACGGGCCTAACACGCCGGCGGTTAGCCGCCGGCGAGGTCAGCGGCGCTCCTGTGCCTCGGGTTTGCTCTACGGGGCACCGTTCGAGGCGCCGTTGGGCTCTACGGTTAGCTGACGCAACGGCGCGTCCGTTGGTGGCCGTGGTTGGGCCTGGGGTGGCCGGAGTCGACGGCGGCGAGCTCTTTTGCGGCCGCCGGAGTTCGGGTGCCGACGGAAACGACGACACGGTGCACGGGAGGATCAATGGTTAGTCTCTACGGGTGCTGCAAGTGCTCACGAAGATGATAGACATATGCACTGGACCATTTGGTCACCGGAGCCTCGTCGGCGACGAGCTCGTGCGGCGGCGTGTGCGGTGCTGCTGGTTACGGTCGAAGCAAAGGGCGGCAGCAAGAATGAGAGGATGGGGAAGGGGCAGAAGCTCACGGCAGAGGCGATGAGCTAGGTGGCGCTGTCGGGGACGAACTGCTGCGGTGGTGACGGCGAAGGGGATCTCCGGCGGTGGGCGGTGAAGGCGAGGTCGAAGCAGTGGCTTCGGGGCAAGCGAGCGCTCGGGGCTCGACTAGCTCGAAGGAGAAGGCGACGGCGGAGCTGCTGGACACGGTCAGGTGACGCGGGGACGGCGATGGCTACGGCTACGCCGGCGAGGCGGCAGCGGCTCCTTCGGCCATGGCGAGAGAGAGCGAGGGAGAGGCGATGGGGGCGAATGGAGGTGTCCAGGGGCTCGGGGGCGCGACGTGGAGGTCGTCCAGCTCGTCCACGGGCGAGGCGGCAAGCAGGTGGCGCCGTGGCGAGCTCGCGCACGCCGGCGTCACCTCTGTGCCTGCTCTGGCGGGAGCAAGCAGCTGACTGGCCATGGGCCAGCACAGTGCTGGGCCGCCAGGTGGGCTGCCAGGTAAGTTTCTTCTCTGCTTTCTGTTTTCTTTTTATTTGTTTCTGTTCTGTGTTTTGAAATAGTAGAAATACTATTCCATTTAGGAAAACCTGAAAATATTCAGAGGCACATTTGAAAATATTCTCAACAGCCTAAAAATACCTTCAAGATTATTTGGGCATTTTAAAATATTTATAGGATTTAAATTGCCCAAATGCAAATACTTATGGCTTGGTGCAAAAATCCAGAATGGCCTCCAAAAATATGAAACCATTTTTGGCAGAGGTTTTAGCCAGGACCAAAGATGGTGAACATTTATGGAGGGCATTTCAGGTTCATTGAAAAGGATTTTAGTAAACCCTAGTTGTGTTCAGGGGGGTGCTGGGGGTTTCTGGCATCCCCATTTCAAGTTTCTGTGAAAAGTAGACATGATGCAACACTCTAATGCATGAACTAGCTAGGATGTGACAACTCACCCCCACTCAAAAGAATCTCGTCCCGAGATTTAGGATCCGTTGGGAAGAAGGTGGGGTACTCAAGTCGAAGACGATCCTCCCTTTCCCAAGTAGCTTCTTTCTCGGAATGGTGTGACCATTGAACCTTGAGAAACTTGATGTTTTGGCGTCGAGTGGTACGCTCGGCTTGATCAAGGATTCGAACGGGATATTCCCGATATGTGAGATTATCTTGGAGATCAAGCGTTTCGTGGTCCACTCCACGGATAGGATCCGAGAAGCAACGCCTGAGTTGAGAAACGTGGAAGACGTCATGAACCTTGGAAAGATGCGGAGGTAGTTCCAATTGGTAGGCAACTTCTCCTCGCTTGGCAAGAATGCGAAAGGGTCCAATGTAACGAGGAGCCAATTTGCCTTTGATACCGAATCGATGGGTTCCCTTTAAAGGAGTAACCCGAAGGTAAGCCTTCTCGTCAACCTCAAAAGTCATAGCCTTATGTTTGCGGTCATAATGGCTCTTTTGGCGAGATTGGGCTGTTTTCAATTTCTCACGAATAATGCGAACCTGCTCTTCTGCTTCCTGAATCATATCCGGGCCAAAGAGTTGTCTTTCCCCGGTTTCTGACCAGTTAAGAGGCGTTCGACATTTTCGTCCATAGAGAACCTCGAAAGGAGCTTTGCCCAAGCTAGCTTGATAACTATTGTTATAAGCGAACTCGGCGAATGGAAGGCATTTCTCCCAATCCATGCCGAAAGAGATGACAGAAGCTCGGAGCATATCCTCCAGAATTTGATTAACTCGTTCTACCTGACCACTTGATTGAGGGTGGAAGGCGGTGCTAAAGGAGAGACGAGTTCCCATAGCATTTTGGAAACTTTCCCAAAATCGAGAGGTGAAGAGACTTCCACGGTCTGAGTTAATTTCCAATGGAACACCATGAAGAGACACTATTCGGGAGATGTACAAGTCAGCTAGCTGGCTCGCGGTTATACTCTCACGAACAGGTAGGAAGTGGGCTACTTTGGAAAGACGATCGACAACAACGAAGATAGCATTATTCCCTCTCTTGGTCCTGGGAAACCCGGTAATGAAATCCATACCGATTTATCCCATTTCCATTCAGGAATAGCCAAAGGTTGAAGGGTGCCAGCAGGCCGTTGATGCTCTGCTTTAACACGACGACAGACGTCGCAATTAGCAATGTATTGAGCAATTTCTCTCTTCATCCTAGTCCACCAAAACCTCTGGCGTAGGTCTTGATACATTTTAGTACTACCGGGATGAATGGTGAGAGGAGATTCATGAGCTTCCTTAAGGATCAATCGCCTCAGGTTGCGTACCTTGGGAACCACTAGACGGTCTCCAAAGAACACAACACCTTGGTCATCAACGGAGAAACAATCCGCAACTCCTTTCTTGATGTTTCTCTTAATACGGGAGATTCCCGGATCTACCTTCTGAGCTTTGATGATCTGATCCGTAAGGGTAGGTTTCGCCACCAGGGTGGATAGGAACCCTCGAGGAACAATGTGAAGGTTAAGCTTACAGAATTCCTCGTGGAGAAGTGGTTGACTTTGTTGTAACATCAAGTTGTTACAGTAAGATTTACGGCTTAGCGCATCAGCCATGACGTTGGCTTTGCCCGGGGTGTAAGTTATTCCTAAGTCGTAATCTGTGATCAACTCGACCCAACGTCTTTGCCTGAGATTCAAATCCGGTTGGGTGAAAATGTATTTCAGACTTTGGTGATCAGTGAAAATCTCGCAACGATTACCGAGAAGGTAATGTCGCCATGTTTTGAGTGCATGGACTACGGCTGCAAGCTCTAGATCATGTGTGGGATAATTATCCTCATGTGGACGCAACTGTCGGGAAGCGTAGGCAATCACGTGACGATCTTGCATGAGTATGCAACCTAGTCCTTGTCGCGAGGCGTCGCAATAGATAACAAAGTCCTTAGAAAAATCTGGTGGTATGAGTACGGGAGCAGATGTCAGGCGTCTTTTCAGTTCCTGAAAGCTGAACTCGCACTGTGGGGTCCACTCGAACTTTTTATCTTTCTTGAGGAGTTCAGTTAGAGGTTTAGCAACCTTGGAGAAATTCTCGACGAAGCGGCGACAGTAGCTCGCTAAGCCAAGGAAACTCCGAACTTGCTTGACCGATTCAGGTGGAGTCCAGTCAAGGACGGCTTGAACTCGCTCGGGATTGACAGCAATACCCTTACCAGAGATTACATGGCCTAGATAGGTCACTTCTGGCAACCAGAATTCACACTTAGAGAATTTAGCATAAAGGCGATGCTCTCGAAGTTTCGTCAATACTAGCCTTAGATGCTCGGCATGTTCTTCCTCATTCTTGGAGTAGATGAGTATATCATCGAGGTATACTACGACGAATTTATCCAAATACTCCATGAAGATTGAGTTCATTAACCGAGAGAAGGTGGCTGGAGCATTGGTTAAACCGAAAGACATGACGGTGTACTCGTATTGGCCATAACGAGTAACAAAGGCCGTTTTAGGAATGTCCCCGTTCTTGATTTTGATTTGATGGTAGCCCAACCTCAAATCCATTTTAGAGAAGACTGAGGATCCAGCGAGCTGATCATACAGGTCGTTGATCCTGGGGAGCGGATACTTGTTCTTGATAGTGACTAGGTTGACAGGTCGGTAATCTACAACCATCCGATCCGTACCATCCTTCTTCTTGACGAAGAGGACGGGGCAAGCCCACGGAGAAGAACTAGGACGGATGAAACCCTTTTTCAAGGACTCATCGAGTTGTTTCTTAAGCTCGGCTAGCTCTAGGGGTGCCATCTTATAAGGTCTTCTAGAGATTGGGACGGTTCCTGGAACAAGGTCTATCACGAACTCGACATCCCTGTCAGGTGGAATACCTGGCAGTTCTTCTGGAAAGACATCCGGGAAGTCACGGACTACCGGAACATCTTCAAGGTCTGGAAGAGGGTTGGCATTTAATGAGTAAAGCTGACGCTTAGACACTCGGGTCAAAACATTGACTGTCTTGCCCGACGGATGGGTGAGTTGAACAGTTCTAGTAGAGCAATCAATCTTAGCATAATGGGCTGACATCCAGTCCATACCCAAGATGATGTTTATGTCCGAGGACTTGAGAGCTATTAGTGATGCAAGGAAGACCAATCTGTCGACAAGAATTTCATTTCCATGGCTTATCCTAGAGGTTTGCCACTTAGAACCAGGGGTTTGAATTACCATGGAGGTGGGCATGTCACAAAATGTGGTGTTGTGCAATCGAGCATAGCTCTCAGAGATAAATGAATGAGATGCTCCAGTATCAAAAAGAACAGTTGCCGGATGGCAATTTACAAGGAGCGTACCAAGGACGACGTTGGGATCCTCATGAGTTTCTTCAGCTGAAACATAGTTGACATGGCCACGTGCAGTGGTGGCTGGCTTGGCGTAGTAAGTCTTTCCTGCTGGCTTACCACGGCCAACGGACTGTCCAGGTTGATTGGGGTTGTTTCGGGGGCACTCGCGCAAATAGTGACCCGTTTCTCCACACTTGAAGCATGTCACAACATTGGGGCGTGGAGCAGCATTAGCAGCGGGGCCACCATAGACCTTGGGCGGTGCATACTGCTGGTTGGGGCGAGGCGCCTCGAAGGATGGCCTCGGAGTGAACCTAGGTGGCAGAGCAGTGTTCGGAATCCAGACCCGGCGCTTCTGAGATCCGGAGCCGGATGAGGAACCAAAATCGCGAGAGTGCTTGCGTGTAGCGTCATAGTCAGTCTGTCCTGTCTCAGCACTGATGGCCTTATTGACCAATTTCTGGAAAGAGGTGCACTCGTGCAGACGAAGATCACGGCGAAGCTCGGGGCTAAGTCCCTTGCGGAACCTTGCCTGCTTCTTGGCATCGGTGGATACCTCTTCAGGAGCATAGCGTGCTAGATTTCCAAACTCACGGCTGTATGCATCCACAGTCAGTCTGCCTTGGGTGAAGTTGCAGAATTCTTCCCGCTTACGATCTATGAGACCCTCCGGAATGTGATGCTCACGGAAAGCCTCACTGAATTCAGCCCAAGTAGTGATTTGGCCGGCTGGGCGCATAGCCTCAAAGTTTTCCCACCAAAGGCTAGCAGGGCCTTCGAGGTGATAGGCAGCGTAGGTAACCTTATCAGCTTCGGCTACGTTGGCAGAACGTAGCTTATGGGTGATGCTGCGAAGCCAATCATCCGCATCAAGGGGCTCGACGGAATGGTTAAACTTCGGTGGGTACAACTTGATAAAGTCATTGATGGACACCAAGTCGTTCCTCTGATGACGTGCAGTATTCTGCTCAATTCGCTCTAGCAAGCGGTTAGTCTCACGCTTGTTTCTTTCTGCCTCCAGCATGACTTCGGCCAGAGAAGGCGGTTGAGGCAGATTCTCCCCCTAACTGCATTGGCTTCACCCTGCGCCTGGACAGCAGGGTTGTTGCGGGTGTTAACCATCCTAGGAGAAACAAAACAACGGTTTAGACAAGGATGGCTAAATCTTGGCAGGGAAATGCAGAATGTAATGGATAACACGGAATGCAGAGATGATCATCAGTATGACATGGTAATATGGAAACTGACATATATATACCAACGGTCATACACACCATACATAGTTTAGTACAAGCCCAGGCTAGAGTACAGCTACGATGAAAAGACGATACATCTCATCAGAGGCATTCCAAGCTCCTATACATTATTTTTCTACACCTCCGGAACGTGATACACACCAAGTCGTATCCCACAAGACACGCAGGACTGTGGGGAATACAACTGTTACAATACTAGTGGAACTACTACCAACTCAGACGTCTCCGTAGTAATCTTCATAGAAGTCACCACCATGTCCTGGGAGCTGAACATGATCATCTGGAAACAGTCGGTCCTGTGGAGCTTGCGGTCCATAAGGACTCGGGTGTGGCCTTGGTCCAACAAACGGTGGCAGACGGGGTCCACGAGGAGGGGTGATGCCTCCTACATCACGCCATTCCATACATTCTGGCAGACCAGACCGCACGGGGTACAAGTCCCTCATGTCCATATACCCGGCCTGCACGGCAGGTGCAAACCGTGTCAGAGTGGCCCAGTGATCAGAACGAGCATTAAAGAGCTCCATTCGCAGGGCACGATTCTCACGGTCCTTGTCCTCAAGCATCTCGGTGGTGGTGCGGAGTAGTGAATCCTCATGGGTAGGATCACAGTAAGTAGCCTGATAGTACCCCTGTGCCCCAGGGAGTGATGCTGGCATATAGCGGAAGTCAGTGTTCTGAAGCAAGGCAGTTCTGGCTCGTATGATAGTCATCATCGAGTAAGCTGCATCCTGCACGGACATCTCGATGGTAACCCCAAGTCCATAAGAGCAATGGAGGGGTTCAGTAGCTCCAGGATAGGAAGGGTAAATCCTGACTGTGCAAAAATATTGGCTTTGATTAAAGTCTCGAAACTGCTCCTCGACGGTATACTCGGGATACCACCGATAGCCTGTCTCAACCATCACTCGGACCAGCATGGCCGTGTGACCAGGTACGCCGAGGCACCGAGTTAGATGAACCACTTGATTCTGGGAACGGGTGGCCATCTGAAAGCACGGAATAATGCAAGGCATTAGTATTTCTAGGAGAATTCGGACAGCATAACGGCTGTAAATGCTCGGAAAAAGATTTGAGACATTCGCAACAGCTTGCAATACCACTCAACAACATCATATCAAGGTTCTAGTTCAACTGACAACATACTAAAGGTAGTAGAAACTGAACCGAAGCATGGAACCAACAATCCTATAAGTTACTACGGATTAGTAACACGTGAACCTGATAGAGAGAAGAGAGCCTAGTCCTTAACCCACGTAGAAAGAGAAGAGAATGACTCAGATCAGAGGGCATAAGGTAAGGAGTAAAAGCGCCTTACGTTCCCTCCCACAATCAATTCCCCTACATATAACTAAAGCATTTCTAGACTCGACATCGACCAGTTTGGCTTAACGCACCTACAGGCAGTCCGGCTCTGATGCCAACGCTGTCAGGACCCCGATTCTAAGTCACACCGATCTAGCCTGTAACACCTCATATCACATTGCGGCCTCACGCACGGTACTCCCACGGGTGTCGCCTTACCATGGCCCGGGACCGTTTGCGCCTTTTGGCTCACGTATATGAAAATGTCGCTAGCATCCATATGACAGAGAACCCGGGCCGACATGGCTAGTCGTGAACCCAAAGTGGCACTAACGTATGGGGACAGGCATACATGAATCAACATCGAACGTGTCGGTCAGCAGCGTGTGAATCCGGGCTGTAGCACTGGGCTAACAGGACTCCGGGAACCCGGGCTGTAGCAGGCTAGGCAGGACTCCGGATGTCACCGCGTGACATTTCCCCGAAGGGACAGACACAGGAACGATATGAAACACATGCCGGCCAGTCAAGTGTCCAGAGCAGTAGTGCTGGCTAGCAGGACTCCAGTGAACCGGGCTGTAGCGGACTACTATGGCTCAAGGAGGCACTAGACTACATTTCCCCATAAGAGAGGCTGCCAAGGATAAACAACTAGATTGTCGGATCCCACACATACCAAGCATTTCAATCATACACACAATATGCTCGATATGTGCAAATACAACATGGCATCACAACAAAACTCTACAACTCAAAGTACTTTATTTAAAGGGCTCCAGAGAGCCTTACATAACTTGTTCATACAGATAGGGGTCACATGACCTGACACTCAAGTCATACAATCATACAAACACATGCGGAAACAACCATTCTGGGTACAGACACTAGAAAGAAAGAAGGCTTGACGAAGCCTGTCTATCTACATAGGCCCTTCACAAGTCTAGATCACCACCTGGGTGGCAAGTCACTCGTCGTCGTCGAGTTCTACATAGAACCCATCGGAAGGGGCGGTGTTGTCGTCTGAAACAGTAATTGAAGCAACATGAGTACAAAGGTACTCAGCAAGTCTTACAACAGATCCTACTATACATGTTCATTCTCAAGAAGGTAGTGGAGTTATTGTAGCAAGCCAGCTTTGACTCTTGGCTAAGCTATCCTACGAGACACCACTTGTAAAATAGTTTTTGCACACGAGTCCACTAATCACCATCTCAATACTCCACCGTGGATCCTCCCTCATCATCCCACGAGAGAGCCATCCGCAGTACTCACACTTATCTTGAGGCTTTTAGTAGTATCCATTTACTTGTCTATGAACTGCATAAGCGACCAAGTAGTCCTTTACCGCGGAAGCGGCTATTCGAATAGTTTTATACCCTGCAGGGGTGTACTTCGTCACACACGCTCTCACCACTTACCGTCGCTACACGACATGTACTCGGCAACCTTCAAGCAGAAGCCCAACGTGGGTGTCAGCCACAGCCTACCTAAACACTCAAGTCTCTAGTCCAGGTTTATCGCCTTTTCAGGTTCCATCCGCAGGGAGTCCGGCCGAGGTTTCCACATACGGCCCCAAACGATGTGTGCAGGGTTCCCGGACACCAAACGGGCGACTCGGTACACCGTGCCACGAGCCTACCGCATCACAGCCCACCCCTTGGTCAGCGCTGTCCACGGCCTCCAGCTTACTACAAACACCAGAAACTACGTGCAACTCCTGGACAGAGGACAAGGGTGATTAAGAAGCCGAGGGGGTCCATTGGTTTCGGGCCCAATGCGTGGTAGTAGCTGAATCTTAAATCACGCATACAGATCTCAGTTCTTAGGGACGGTCTCAATGAAACAACCCACCATGTACTCCTACATGGCCTCCCATCGATACCTTTACCAAATCGTATTCAACACCTCACTCTCATAACCGACACACGCTTTCACTCTAGTTCATCACCCTGATGAGCCAGACCTGACACGACTCTAAGCGTAGCAAGCATAGCATTGTAGGAACACAACATGGCTCAATCAACTCCTACACATGCTAGTGGGTTTCATCTAGTTACTGTGGCAATGACAGGTCATGCAAAGGAAAGTGGGTTCAACTACCGCAACACACAGCAGTTTGAATCGTGTTGTCTTAATGCAGTAAATGAGAGCAGAAGCGAGAAGATGGGTTTGTATCGAAATGATCAATGGGTTGCTTTCCTGACGGAGTGGTGGTGGAATGCTGCCCTTCAGTTGGATACTCGTGAATATCCTCGGAGGCAAAACCTACCATGATGAACACATCGAAGCACAATCAACACCAAGCGAAGTGCAACAATATGATGCATGCATGAGACATGGCAAAATGGATGTATTGGGCTAATGCAACTAAGACCAGATGGGTTTGGACTATTTTGAATTAAAGATTCAAATTCCAAGTTCATAAATGGCCCATGTTAGTGCTTTATCTTGTTCTGCATTAAACAGTAGGTTAATTTGCTTAAACATGCATGAAACCAGTACAGATGGATAGAATGGATTTTTCTGATCATTTTTCATATATAAATCTTTTCATTCTGAGCTATAGATTATTTTCTATGATTTTTTGAAGTTTGTGATATTTTTTGGAATTTCCTGTATAAGAATAACTCCAGTAATTAAGTTACTTATTGCGTCAGTAGTGTGTCATGATGACGTCAGCAAGTCAACTGGGCGGTCTAGGTCAAACCTGAACGGTGGGACCCGTCTGTTAGTGTCACAGGGCTAATCCTATTTTAGTTAATCTAAACTGGGAAATTAACAGGGGCTGGCCCCACATGTCAGCGACCCAGGGGAGTCAAACCCCTCGTCAACGGGCCTAACACGCCGGCGGTTAGCCGCCGGCGAGGTCAGCGGTGCCCCTGTGCCTCGGGTTTGCTCTACGGGGCACCGTTCGAGGCGCCGTTGAGCTCTAAGGCTAGCTGACGCAACGGCGCGTCCGTTGGTGGCCGTGGTTGGGCCTGGGGTGGCCGGAGTCGACGACGGCGAGCTCTTGCGGCCGCCGGAGTTCGGGTGCCGACGGAAACGATGACACGGTGCACGGGAGGATCAATGGTTAGTCTCTACGGGTGCTGCAAGTGCTCACGAAGATGATAGACATATGCACTGGACCATTTGGTCACCGGAGCCTCGTCGGCGACGAGCTCGTGCGGCGGCGTGTGCGGTGCTGCTGGTTACGGTCGACGCAAAGGGCAGCAGCAAGAATGAGAGGATGGGGAAGGGGCAGAAGCTCACGGCAAAGGCGATGAGCTAGGTGGCGCTGTCGGGGACGAACTGCTGCGGTGGTGACGGCGAAGGGGATCTCCGGCGGTGGGCGGTGAAGGCGAGGTCGAAGCAGTGGCTTCGGGGCAAGCGAGCGCTCGGGGCTCGACTTGCTCGAAGGGGAAGGCGACGGCGGAGCTGCTGGACACGGTCAGGTGACGCGGGGACGGCGGTGGCTACGGCTACGCCGGCGAGGTGGCAGCGGCTCCTTCGGCCATGGCGAGAGAGCGAGGGAGAGGCGATGGGGGCGAATGGAGGTGTCCAGGGGCTCGGGGGCGCGACGTGGAGGTCGTCCAGCTCGTCCACGGGCGAAGCGGCAAGCAGGTGGCGCCGTGGCGAGCTCGCGCACGCCGGCGTCACCTCTGTGCCTGTTCTGGTGGGAGCAAGCAGCTGACTGGCCATGGGCCAGCACAGTGCTGGGCCGCCAGGTGGGCTGCCAGGTAAGTTTCTTCTCTGCTTTCTGTTTTTCTTTTTATTTGTTTCTGTTCTGTGTTTTGAAATAGCAGAAATACTATTCCATTTAGGAAAAACCTGAAAATATTCAGAGGCACATTTGAAAATATTCTCAACAGCCTAAAAATACCTTCAAGATTATTTGGGCATTTTAAAATATTTATAGGATTTAAATTGCCCAAATGCAAATACTTATGGCTTGGTGCAAAAATCCAGAATGGCCTCCAAAAATATGAAACCATTTTGGTAGAGGTTTTAGCCAGGACCAAAGATGGTGAACATTTATGGAGGGCATTTCAGGTTCATTGAAAAGGATTTTAGTAAACCCTAGTTGTGTTCAGGGGGGGGGTGCTGGGGGTTTCTAGCATCCCCATTTCAAGTTTATGTGAAAAGTAGACATGATGCAACACTCTAATGCATGAACTAGCTAGGATGTGACATCCTACTGCTTATATTGAGAAACCACCTTTTCCTGTTAGAATAAAGGGTCATGCTAAAGCTTCAACTGTGGTTCGTAAGAGTTATACTAGAACACCTACCCCCCTGAACAAATTAAAGTTGAACCTAGTATTGGTTTGGTTAAAGTTCTCTTGGTTGATAATATTGATGGGCATGCTATTTATTTCTGTGATGAAGCTGCTAGAGTTGCTAAACCCGATATTAAAGATAAACATAGACCCGTTGTTGGCATGCCTGTTGTTTCTGTTAAAATTGGAGATCATTGTTATCATGGCTTATGTGATGTGGGTGCTAGTGTGAGTGCAATTCCTTTTACTTTATATCAAGAAATTATGAATGATATTGCACCTGCTGAGATAGGAGATATTGATGTTACTATTAAGCTTGCCAATAAAGATACTATATCACCAATTGAGATTGTTAGAGATGTTGAAGTCTTGTGTAGGAAAATAAAATACCCTACTGATTTTCTTGTTCTTGATTCCCCACAAGATGACTTTTGTCCCATTATATTTGGTAGACCTTTCTTGAATACTGTTAATGCTAAGATAGACTATGAGAAAGAAATTGTTATTGTAAGTTTTGGGGATATGTCTCATGATTTTAATTTCTCTAAATTTTGTAGACAACCCCATGATAAAGAATTGCCTAGTAAGGATGAAATTATTGGTCTTGCTTCTATTGCCGTACCTCCTACTGATCCTTTAGAACAATATTTGCTAGACCATGAAGATGACATGTTTATGAATGAAAGAAGGGAATTAGATGAAATATTCTTTAATCAAGGGCCCGTTCTGAAACACAATTTACCTGTTGAAATCCTTGGGGATCCTCCTCCACCCAAGGGTGATCCCGTGTTTGAGCTTAAACAATTACCTGATACTCTGAAATATGCTTATCTTGATGAAAAATGATATATCTTGTTGTTATTAGTGCTAACCTTTCAGAGCATGAAGAAAATGAATTATTGAACACTCTGAAGAAGCACCTGCCGCTATTGGATATACTCTTGATGATCTTAAGGGTATTAGCCCACTCTATGTTAGCACAAAATTAATATGGAGCCTGATGCTTAACCAGTTGTTGATCACCAGTGACGGTTAAATCCTAAGATGAAAGAAGTGGTAAGAAATGAAATACTAAAATTTCTGGAGCACGTATAATCTATCCTATTGCTGATAGCAGATGGGTAAGTCCCGTTCATTGTGTCCCTAGGAGGGAGGTATTACTGTTGATGAGCACATGAGTACATTATACACGGCATTTCAGAAAAGTGCACAATTTAGTTGGAAAGCATTACTAAGCCAAATCAAGCAAACACATGGCCAGATGAACGCTAACTTAAGTTCATACCATAATGTTGAATACATGGCTGCACTTTCATCTCCATTGTTTTTGGTTGAACTTAGATATCACATGGAAAAAATCCAACAACCTATGATCTCTTGAAGCAGCCGGTCTGGAGGAACAAGTTTGGAGAAAACAAGTTTCAAGTGAAGCTGATGCTGTTAGTTTTTACCTCTGATGTTTCGTTGTGCCACACCCATGTGGTGGAGAGACGGGGCCATAGGGGTACCTCACCAGAAGATACATCAAATTATCTTTCCAATGCAAAAAACCTCACATTATTTGGAGATGTGAGTCAAAAGTTCTAGCCAATCTCGTGGAAGGTGTCCAGGATGTCAAGACTTCGCGAATTTTCGAGGAGCTCTCCAACAACTCCCAAAGTTGACTGCTTATTCCCCCAAGGAAGCCATGCAAACCTGCTTACTTTTGAAACCATTTTCACACCTAGCTAAGGGGGGTTTGTCCATGCTATAAAACCCCATCTTCCCCATCCTCTAAAAAGCCTTTTTGTCAAACCATTCAGCTACAAGCTTATGCAGCAAGACTGCTAGAGAGATCCAAGAGATCTTGCTACCTTTTCTCTTGTGAGTTCATCCGGATTCGCAAGAAGGAGCCTCTGGTTCCCCCTAGTTCGTGCTCTACGGTTCCGACCGTTTTGTGTGGATTAGTCCCGGCTTGTGGTTCTGCGATTGTTCGGATAGCGGGTTGGAGTTCTTGTAACTTCGGCCAGCCATCCCCAACGTACAGGTTACATCCAACCTTGGCAGGTAGGAAGCTAGTTATCCCTTCCGATTCGATCCTACGATGTGAAGATCGGGCCACCCTCGGGCGTGAACTCGTTCATCGGGTTCCCACCTATCATTTGGCATCAGAGCCTTCGTTGACACGGTAGGATCTGTTATCCAAGTTTATCTTGCTATCATCCCTTTAGATCGAGTGTTTTTCATGCTATATTTTCTGTCCTAGAAGTTCAAAGCCCCACCAAAAATAAATCCAAGCCTTGTTGGTGCTGAGATCTTGTTGTTGCATACCTTGCATGTTCTTCATCTTTTAGATCTGCACCAAGTTCATCCTCATAGTTGTTTTCAGATTTGGTTGTTGTGCTTTGGAAAAAGAGAGATAAAAAGATTGGCAAAAAAAAGTCAAGAGAGAAAGAAAAGAGTGGCCAAAAAATATTCAAGAGAGAAAAAGAAAGTGTTGTGTAAGATTTAAAAGTTTCAGCTTGATAGAAAAATTTCAGAAGCTTGTGTGTTGTGTGCTTTTCAATCTTGGTGCAAAGGTGCAACAGATCTATCCCCATATTTTCTTGGTTTGCATCAACTTGGTTTCAGCACAAGCCCTCTTTTTTTGTTTATCCCACCGAGCTCCACAAAAAACCAAAGCTAGTTCTTTGATCCCTGTCTTTCAATCGCTTTAACACATCCGGGAGAAGCACAATCTGATGTGAACTCATAAGAACTTTGGTGAGTAAGAGGTGAGGTTGTGTGATTCCACAAAAAATATCCTATTCCACTTTTTAGCCCCACTAACATGGCAGGAACTGCATTGAGTGTTCATGGAGAAGATCAAGGGGAAGAAGATGCCCCATTCACACGTGACGAGTTTCTGGAATTACGAAACATGGTTCTAGAATTTTTAAGGAGGCTTAACGAGCGTCTTCGAGCAAGTGGTGATGGGGTTCGACACCAACAATACCCTGTTTCTCATGAAGTGCAGCAAAGAAGACATGATCGAGGACATGATGTTGTTGTTGCTCGTGGGCGTGTCACTACTCCTCAAGAAGTGCAGCAAGGAGGACATGCTCGAGGGCATGGTATTTCTTCTCGTGGGCGTGATAGTGCTGTACCTGAAGTGCAACAAGGATGTCATGCTCGAGGGAGAAGTTGTGGTACCCGTCTGCACAACAATGACCCACCGCAAAGCATGGCCGTGGTTGATGGAGAGGCTCCGGTGATTCATAGCCCATGTTCACCTAAGAAGCTTACTCCTAATGTTGGCATCTCAACCACCACCATTGTCCCAACATCCAGGAAACATGTGCCACAAATTCCATGTGAGGAAGAGAGTCCACAATCCAAAATCCCACAACTTGAGAGTGGTAAGAAAAGCAAGCTGAGTGACTCCACCAAAAGTGAGGAAGAGTGTCCACTTTCAAAAATCCCACCACTTGAGAGTGAAAAGAAAGATGAGTTGGGTGACTCCACCAAATGTGAGGATCCGATTGTTCATCATGAGATTAGAGAAATGCAAGATCTCCACCTAGATATACCACAAATTCAGCAAGAGAGGATGAATGACTTGTGTGAGTCCATAAAATGTGATATTGTGATCATTCCACACCACATTAGAGAGATGAGTGAACCACAACATAATATACCACATCATCCAAGAGAGAGGATTAGTGAGTTGTGTGAGTCCACCAAATGTGAGCTTGAGATGTGTCCCCATAATATGAAAGAAATGAGTGATCCACCAAATGAAAAGAGAGAGGAGTATTCAATCACTAACCTTTCACAAAATTCTCTTTCTTTACAATATGTGCAGATGCAAAAGTCATACCTATTAGCTCTCTTGCATCGATAGGAGGAAGAGATCCAGGAACAATTGTGGTGCACATGGAACACCACTACACAAGGTGCATGTGTGAAGATTGATTTCAAGAAGGCATTCAAGTACTCAATGAGGTAAAACAAAAAGGATCTTCCATTTTGATGAAGCCAGAGGTATGCACTTATGAGTTTCTGAAGCAATGGCGTGATAAGATTAGAGAAAAATTGTTTGGTACATCATCCATCCAGCAATTTTGTTATGTTAATCTTGAAGAGACTATAAAAGATCCAATAAAATTGAATGTTTCACATGATTATTCATCATTTTCTTTTACTAGTCATTTTGTATTGTCCTTGTGCTATAATTTTGTAGACCAAATGAAGTCGAGGACGACTTTTCTCCTAGAGAGGGAGGCTGATATGAATGTGGTTATGGTTGGTTATAAATTTGTGCTCCATGAAAATGTTTGCTGGAAGGAACTCCTAATTCTAACAAAACATCATGTTGTCATCGTCCATAAGATAACAAACTTGAAAACTAAAATTCTCTATATCATGAAACCTTTGCATTACGATTTGGTATTGCTCTGCTTTCTTTTGTGTGATGACCAGGTAGAGACGAGGATGACTCCTTTTCAAGAGAGGGGGGATGATGAGGAAATCTCGATCATTGTAACAACACCAATCATCCCTGGACAAAGTCTAAGTTGTGACAAACAAATGCATGATTAGATCCAACACAAATGAGGATTGCATTATTTCTTTGCATGGATATTATCTACTTCCCTTCTACTTATCTTTTGTAGATCAGAGAGATTCGAGGACGACTCTTCATCAAGGGAGGGAGGATGATGAGCACATGGGTACATTATACCCGACATATCATAAAAGTGCACAATTTAGTTGGAAAGAATTACTAAGCCGAATCAAGCAAACACATGGCCAGGTGAACGCTAACTTAAGTTCATACTACAATCTTGAATACATGGATGCACTTTCATCTCCATTATTTTTGGTTGAACTTAGATATCACATGGAAGAAATCCAACAACCTATGATCTCTTGAAGCAGCCGTTCTGGAGGAACAAGTTTGGAGAAAACAAGTTTCAAGTGAAGCTGATGCTGTCAATTTTTACCTCTGATGTTTCTTTGTATCACACCCATGTGATGGAGATACGGGGACATAGGAGTACATCACCAGAAGCTACATAAAATCATCTTACCAATGCAAAAAACCTCACATCATTTGGAGATGTGAGTCAAAAGTTCTAGCCAATCTCGTGGAAGGTGTCCAGGCTGTCAAGACTTCGCGAATTTCCGAGGAGCTCTCCAACAACTCCCAAAGTTGACTGCTTATTCCCCAAGGAAGCCATGCAAACCTGCTTACTTTTGAAACCATTTTCACACCTAGCTAAGGGGGGTTGTCCATGCCATAAAACCCCATCTTCCCCATCTTTAAAAAAACCCTTTTGTCAAACCATTCAGCTACAAGCTTATGCAGCAAGACTGCTAGAGAGATCCGAGAGATCTAGCTACCTTTGCTCTTGTGAGTTCATTCGGATTCGCGAGAAGGAGCCTCTGGCCCCCCTAGTTCGTGCTCTATGGTTTTGGCCGTTTTGCGTGGATTAGTCCCGGTTTGTGGTTCTGCGATTGTTCGGACAGCGGGTTGGAGTTCTTGTAGCTTCGGTCAGCCATCCCCAACGTACGGATTGCATCCAACCTTGGCAGGTATAAAGCTAGTTATCCCAGCTGCTTGCAGCTAGTTATCCCTTCCGATTCGCTCCTACAACGTGAAGATCGGGCCACCCTCGGGCGTGAACTCGTTCATTGGGTTCCCACCTATCATCTGTTGTTCCTAATGATAAGAATGAATTGATTCCACAAAGAATTGTTACAGGTTATATAATGGTAATTGATTTATGCAAATTAAACAAAGCTACTAGAAAAGATCATTACCCTCTACCTTTTATTGATCAAATGCTAGAAAGACTATCCAAACATACACATTTTTGCTTTCTAGATGGTTATTCTGGTTTCTCTCAAATACCTGTCTCAAAAGAGGACCAAGAAAAGACCACTTTTACTTGCCCTTTCGGTACTTTTGCTTATAGACGTATGTCTTTTGGTTTATGCAATGCACCTGCTACCTTTCAAACATGTATGACTGCTATATTCTCTGACTTCTGTGAAAAGATTGTTAAGGTTTTCATGGATGATTTCTCAGTTTATGGAACTTCTTTTAATGATTGCTTAAGCAACCTTGATCGAGTTCTCCAGAGATGTGAAGAAATTAATCTTGTCTTGAATTGGGAAAAGTGCCACTTTATGGTTAATGAAGGTATTGTCTTGGGGCATAAAATTTCTGAAAGAGGTATTGAAGTTGATAAAGCAAAAGTAGATGCTATTGAAAAGATGCCGTGTCCTAAAGATATCAAAGGTATAAGAAGTTTCCTTGGTCATGCTGGTTTCAATAGGAGGTTTATTAAAGACTTCTCTAAAATTTCTAGGCCTCTCACTAATCTCTTGCAAAAAGATGTTCCTTTTGTTTTTGATGATGATTGTGTAGAAGCATTTGAAATACTTAAGAAAGCCTTGATTTCTGCACCTATTGTTCAACCACCTGATTGGAATCTACCATTTGAAATTATGTGTGATGCTAGTGATTATGCTGTTGGTGCTGTTCTAGGGCAAAAGTTGATAAGAAATTGAATGTTATTCATTATGCTAGTAAAACTCTAGACAGTGCCCAGAGAAATTATGCTACTACTGAAAAAGAATTTTTAGCAGTTGTATTTGCATGTGATAAGTTCAGATCTTATATTGTTGATTCCAAAGTAAAACTCTAGACAGTGCCCAGAGAAATCATGCGAAGACAGCTGGTTGGCTCGTAGAAGCAACAACCCCGAAGACCCTGGCACCTCAGAAGTCCGGGACAGAAACGGGAAACCACGACTGATGCAGCTTGAAGCTACGTCGGTATTTCCCCAAAGAGGAAGGGATGATGCAGCACAACAGCGGTAGGTATTTCCCTCAGTTATGAGACCAAGGTTATCGAACCAGTAGGAGAACCAAGCAACACAACGTAAACAGCCCATGCACAAATACTCGCAACCCGACGTGTAAAAGGGGTTGTCAATTCCTTTCGGGTAGCGGCGCCTCAAGATAGGCAAACAGACGTGAATAATTTGTAGTAGATTGATAGATCGAACGCGAAATAAGATAAATAAGAATAAAATGTAGCGAGGTATTTTTGTATTTTTGGTTTAATAGATCTGAAAATAAAAGAAAAGGAAAATTAGATCGCAAAGGCAAATATATGAGAAAGAGACCCGGGGGTCGTAGGTTTCACTAGTGGCTTCTCTCGAGAAAAATAGAAAACAGTGGGTAAACAAATTACTATTGGGCAATTGATAGAACATCAAATAATCATGATGATATCCAGGCAATGATCATTACATAGGCATCACGTCCAAGATTAGTAGACCGACTCCTGCCTGCATCTACTACTATTACTCCACACATCGACCGCTATCTAGCCTGCATCTAGTGTATTAAGTTCATGGAGAAATGGAGTAATGCAATAAGAACGATGACATGATGTAGACAAGATCTATTTATGTAGAAATAGACCCCGATCATTTTATCCTTAGTAGCAACAATACATACGGGTTGGTTCCTCTTCTGTCACTGGGATCAAGGACCGTAAGATCGAACCCACTACAAAACACCTCTTCCCATTGCAAGATAAATATATCTAGTTGGACAAACAAAACCCAAATATCGGAGAAGAAATACGAGGCTATAAGCAATCATGCATATAAGAGATCAAAGAAACTCAAATAACTTTCGTGGATATAAAAAGATAGATCTGATCATAAACTCAAAGTTCATCCGATCCCAACAAACACACCGCAAAAAGAGTTACATCATATGGATCTCCAAGAGACCATTGTATTGAGAATCCAGCGAGAGAGAGGAAGCCATCTAGCTACTAACTACGGACTCGAAGGTCTACAAAGAACTACTCACGCATCATTGGAGAGGCACCAATGGAAGTGGTGAACCCCTCCATGATGGTGTCTAGATTGCATCTGGTGGTTCTGGACTCTGCGGCAGCTGGAATTGATTTTCGTCGACTCCCCTAGGGGTTCTGGAATATTGGGGTATTTATAGAGCAAAGAGGTGGTCCGGGGGGCACCCGAGGTGGGCACAACCCACCAGGGCGCGCCTGGACCTCCTGGCGCGCCCTGGTGGGTTGTGCTCCCCTCGGAGCACCCCCAGGCGCTGCCTTGGCCCATTGGGTGTCTTCTAGTCCATAAAAAATCTTTGTGAAGTTTCATTGCATTTCGACTCTGTTTGGTATTGATTTCCTGCAATGTAAAAAACATGCAGAAAACAGCAACTGGCACTTGGCACTATGTCAATAGGTTAGTGCCAAAAAATGAGATAAAATGACTATAAAATGATTATAAAACATCCAAGATTGATAATATAACAGCATGGAACAATCAAAAATTATAGATACATTGGAGACGTATCAACGACGCAACAAGAACAAGCGCCCGCACAACGGTGGTGAAGCTGAGGACATAGCAGTAAATATCAGATTCAACAACTCAAAATCAGGACCATGGAAGAAGCCCTCTAAAGGGAACAGGGACGGCCCGACCGTGCTCGACAAAATCCTGGATAGGCCCTGCCAGATCCACGACACCCCAGAAAAGCCCGCCAACCACACGAACCGTAACTCCTGGTGATCAAACAGGCTGGCAAACTCACAGCCGAGGAGCAAGGCGAGGGCCCCCGCAGCAAGGACGATGACGAGCCTCGCAGCCAGAAGCAATTCCCTCCTGAGGTAAAAACTGTGAACATGATCTTGCCACGCACATACCCAAGAAGGAGAGGAAGCGCAAAACATGCAGAAAACAACAACTGGCACTTGGCACTATGTCAATAGGTTAGTGCAAACAAATGATATAAAATGATTATAAAACATCCAATATTGATAATATAACAACATGGAACAATAAAAAATTATAGATACGTTGGAGACGTATCAGCATCCCCAAGCTTAATTCCTGCTCGTCCTCGAGTAGGCAAATGATAAACACATAATTTTTGATGTGGAATGCTGCCTAACATGTCATCTCATATTCTTTTCTTTATAGCATGGACATTTGGACTTTTATGTGATTCAAAGCAATAGTCTAGTTTTGACATGATAACTTAAATACTCAAGCATACCAACAAGCAACCATGTCTTTAAAAATATCAACGCTAAAATAAGTTATCCCTAGCCCATCATGCTCAATCATTGATCCATTCATGAAACACACTCGTATATTAGCTACACCCAATTCTCAAGTACGATCATCGTGCCTCCTAGTTGGTGCTTTTATAAGAGAAGATGGAGACTCAAATTCAAAAAATAAAAATTGCATAAAGTAAAAGAAAGGCCCTTCGCGGAGGGAAGTAGGGATTTGTAGAGGTGCCAGAGCTCAAAGCGAAAAACTTAGAGATAAAAACATTTTGGGAGGTGTGCCTTTCCCACCAACAAAAACTACTTAGAGTTCCCAACACTCTCCATGCTAGATATATCATAGGCGGTTCCCTAATAGAAAATAAAGTTTATTCCTTTTTCCACCATACTTTCACTTTCCATGGCTAGCGGTATCCACGGTTGTCTTCCATACCAACACTTTCCAAGGAATTTATTATTTGACAACATAAAGTAAATTCATTTTTCATTTCGGGACTGGGCATCCCTAATAACTTTTCCTTACTCTCGTGCAATGACAAGTGAATAAACACTCATCGTGAGAATAACACATCTAGCATGGAAAATATTAACCACCCCTCACCGCTCCGCGAGCGGTACGAACTCACAAAAGAGAAGTTTATTTTGAAAATTAGAGATGGCACATACAAATTTGCTTAGAACGGCAAAAGAATACCTCATATAGGTAGATATAGTGGACTCATGTGGCAAAACTGGTTTAAAGGTTTTTGGATGCACAAGTATAGATCATACTTAGTGCAAAATGAAGGCTAGCAAATGATTGAGAAGCGAACAACCAAGCAACAATTAATCTCATAAGCGAGCATTAAGCATAATTAACACCGAATAATGCACCACAAGTAGGATATAATTTCACTGCATGACTATTGACTTTTGTGCTTGCATAGGGAATCACAAACCTTAACACCAATATTCTTACTAAAGCATAATTACTCATCAACATGACTCACATATCGCATCATCATTTCTCAAAACTATTGCTAAGACTCAAGTTTATTTTGTCCAATGATCTTCATGGAAGTTTTTATTATATCCTTCTTGGATATCTATCACTTTGGAACTAATTTTCATGTGTTGCTTTTGATAAGCTCATACAAATATAAGTAAAGATCATGAGCATAAAATTTCTTTCTCACAAATTAATTTAAGTGAAGCAAGAGAGAATTTCTTCAAAAAAAATTACCAACTCTCAAATAAATCTAAGTGAAGCAAGAGGGCATTTCTTCAAAAATACTAAAGCACACCGTACTAAACAAAGATATAAGTGAAGGACTAGCGCAAATCCATAGCTCATAAGAATTGAAGTGAAGCAAGAGGGCATTTCTTCAAAAATACTAAAGCACACCGTACTAAACAAAGATATAAGTGAAGCACTAGCGCAAATCCATAGCTCATAAGAATTTAAGTGAAGCATAGAGAGCAATTCTAACAGGTCATGGCATAATTTTGGCTCTCTCAAATAGGTGTGTCCAGCAAGGAATCAAGACTTAAAACACAAGAAAAAAAAGCAAAGACTCATATCATACAAGACGCTCCAAGCAAAACACATAGTATGTGACGAATAAAAATATAGCTTCGAGTAAAATACCGATGGTCGTTAGAAGAAAGAGGGGATGCCACTCGGGGCATCCCCAAGCTTAGCTTATTGCTCTCTTTGGATAATAGCTTGGGGGTGCCAGGGCATCCCCAAGCTTAGGCTCTTACATCCTTCCTTCATCCATCATAAGATAACCCAAAACTTGAAAACTTCAATCACACAAAACTCAACAAAACCTTCGTGAGATCCGTTAGTGTAAGAAAAATAAACCACTACTATAAGTGCTGTATCAAACCAATTATTATTTTGTTTTTGTATTATGTCTACTGTATTCCAACTTTTATATGAAAAAAAATCATCAAAGAAAACCATAGAGCCATCAAAATAAGCACACAACACAAAGAAAACAGAATCTGTCAATACATAACAGTCTGTAGAAATCTGATTTGTTCGAATACTTCTGGAATTCCAAAAATTCTGAAAAACTAGGAAAATCTGAATAATTTGTATATTTATCTTATGCAAAAGGAATTGGCATTTTATCACGTTCTCCTGAATTTTAACAATTATTTTCGTGAGCACAAAGTTTCTGTCTTTTTCAGCAAGATCAAACAACTATTACCCAAGAAGATCCTATTGGTTCTACTTGGCACAAACACTAACTAAAACACAAAAAACACAATCGTAACAGTAGAATAATGGTGTAACACTCAAGAACAGAAAACAAAAAGCAAAAATAAATTTTATTCATTGGGTTGCCTCCCAAAAGCGCTATAGTTTTACGCCCTTAGCTAGGCATAAAACAAGGATCTAAGTTGTGTCACCTTTGGTTTGAGATCCATAAGATGCCCTCATGATTGATTCATAAGGTGGCTTAATTCTAGTTCTAGGAAAGTGTTCCATACCTTTCCTCAAAGGAAATTGGAACTTAATATTGCCTTCTTTCATATCATCACGACACCGATAGTACGTAAAAACGGTCTACCAAGAATAATTGGACAAGACGGATTGCAATCAATATCAAGAACAATAAAATCTATGTGCACATAATTCCTATTTGCAAGAATAAGAACATCATTAATTTTTCCCATAGACTTTTAATAGTAGACTCCGCAAGTGCAAATTCAAAGAACATTCTTCAAGATTAGTAAGACCAAGCACATCACATAAATATTTCGGAATTGTAGAAACACTAGCACCCAAGTCACACAAAGCAAAACACTCATAATTATTAATCTTGACTTTGATAGTAGGTTCCCATTCATCATGCAATTTTCTAGGAATTGAAACGTCTAATTCCAACTTTTCTTCCAAAGCTTTCATCATAGCATCAACAACATGTTTAGTAAAAGCTTTGTTTTCTTCATAGGCATGGGGTGAATTTAGCTTGGATTGCAACAAAGAAATACAATCAATAAAAGAGCAACTATCATAATTAAAGTCTTTGTAATCCAAAAGTGTGGGCACATCACTAGTTAAAGTCTTGACCTCTCCAAACCCACTTTTATCAATTTTCTCAACAAGATTTTCACCCTCTGAAATATTGGGACGCCTTCTACCTAAAGTTGACTCTTCTCTAGTCCCTTTTTAATCATTATTAACTTTACTAAACAAGGAATCAATAGAAGAAACACCAATCATTTTAAGATCTTCATTATCTTTGCAAGAATAATCACTAGAAAAAGCTTTCTCTAAAAATTCTCTTTTAGCTCTAAGCATAGAAGTTCTTTTCTTACTTTCATCCATAGAAACATAAAGAACTTTAATTGATTCATCTACTTTAGGCACAAAAATTTTCATCTTGAGATTTTCCACACCATGAGCAATTCTATCAACACTTCTAGACAAATCATCAATCGTATTCAACTTTTCTTCTATGGAAGTGTTGATAACTTTTTGTGTGTTGATAAATTATTTAATATTATTCTCAAGGTCAGAGGTGTTCCTATTATTATTGTAAGATTGATTTCCATAGGAATTACCATAATTATTAGAGGAATTACTAGGAAAAGGCCTAGGATTAAAATTACCTCTATAAGCATTGTTGTTGAAATCATTTCTAGAGATAAAATTCACATCAATGGCATCACTATTTTGCTCAATCAAAGTAGACAAAGGAATATCATTAAAATCAATAGGAGCACTTTTAATAGCAACCAATTTCATAAGAGCATCAACTTTATCACTCAAAGAAGAAATTTCTTCAACGGAATTAACTTTTTTACTTGCAGGAGCTCTTTCGGTATGCCATTGTGAAGAATTTGCCATGATATTATCAAGAAATTTGGTGGCTTCACCCAAAGTAATTTCCATAAAAGTACCACCCGCGGCGGAATCTAAAAGAGTACGAGAAACAAAATTCAATCCCACATAATTTTTTTGTATGATCATCCAATGATTTAACCCATGAGTTGGGCAATTCCTTAGCATCATTTTCATCCTGATTGTGCAACATGCTCATGTTCAAGTTGCTTGAAATTCATGATCTGGGTTCTATGGGAAATACTTTTTGTGGGAGGAAAATACTTAGTGATAAAAGCATCTTTGCACTTATTCCAAGAATCGATACTATTACGAGGCAAAGAATAGAACCATTTTTTTTGCAGAATCACGCAAAGAGAATGAAAATAATTTCATCTTGACCACATGATTGTCCACATTTTTTATTTTGCATATCACATAATTCCATGAGGTATTAAGATGGGACGCGTCATCCTCATTAGGAGTACCGAAAAATTAGTCTTTCATAACAAGTTTCAGCAAAGTAGTATTATTATCACAAGTCTCCGCACTAGTGGCAGGAGGAGCAAGCGGAGTGCCAATAAAATCATTGTCGTTGGTATTTGACAAATCACATAACTTGGTGTTCTCTTGAGTCATGATGACCACACAACAAGATTGCACTCAAAAACAGATCCGGCAAGAAAATGGCGAACGGAAAAAGAGAGGTGAATAAAACGACAAATTTTTTGTGAAGTGGGGGAGAGGAAAACGTGAGGCAAATGGCGAATAATGTAAATTGCGAGGAGATGAGATTTGTGATTAGGAACCTGGTTATGTTGAAGATCCTCCCCGGAAATGGTGCCAGAAATTCCTTTTGATGTCGCTTGAAGCTACGTCGGTATTACCCCAAAGAGGAAGGGATGATGCAGCATAGCGGCGGTAGGTATTTCCCTCAGAAATGAAACCAAGCTTATCGAACCAGTAGGAGAACCAAACAACACAACGTAAACAGCCCGTGCACAGAAATAACAACACCTTGCACCCCGACATGTTAAAAGGGTTGTCAATGCCTTTCGGGGTACGGCGCCAGAAATTGCGTGTTGACGGGAGAAAGTTGGAATAGACTGAATAAATAGATCTCAAATAAAATAAAGTGAAGCAAAGTATTTTTGTATTTTTGGTTTAATACATCTGAATAAAAAGTGCAAATAAAATAGATCGCAAAGCAAATATATGAGAAAGAAGACCCGGGGGCTGTAGGTTTCACTAGTGGCTTCTGTCGAGAAAGATAGCAAATGGTGGGTAAAAAAATTACTGTTGGGCAATTGATAGAACCTCAAATAATTATGATGATATCCAGGCAATGATCATTACATAGGCATCACGTCCAAGATTAGTAGACCGACTCCTGCCTGCATCTACTACTATTACTCCACACATCGACCGGTATCCAGCATGCATCTAGTGTATTAAGTTCATGGAAAAACGGAGTAATGCAATAAGAACGATGACATGATGTAGACAAGATCCGTTTATCTATGGCGGTAGATATAGATCCCATCTTTTTACCCTTAGTAGCAACAATACATACGTGTCGGTTCCCTTTCTGTCACTGGGATCGAGCACCGTAAGATCGAACCCACTACTGGCACCTCTTCCCATTGCAGGATAAATAGATCAAGTTGCCAAACAAAACCCAAATATCGGAGAAGAAATACGAGGCTATAAGAGATCATGCATATAAGAGATCAAAGAAACTCAAATAACTTTCATGGATATAAAAAGATATGACTGATCGTAAACTCAAAGTTCATCAAATCCCAACAAACACACCGCAAAAAGAGTTACATCATATGGATCTCCAAGAGACCATTGCATTGAGAATTCAGCGAGAGAGAGAAAGCCATCTAGCTACTAACTACGGACCCGAAGGTCTACAAGGAACTACTCACGCATCATCGGAGGGGCACCAATGGAGGTGGTGAACCCCATTCGAGATGGTGTCTAGCTTGGATCTGGTGGTTTTGGACTTTGCGCGGCTGGATGAATATTTCGTCGACGCTTCTAGGGTTCTGGTATTTTTGGGGTATTTATAGAGAAAAGAGGCGGTCCGGGGGGCACCCGAGGTGGGCACAACCCACTAGGGTGCGCCTGGGCCTCCTGGCGCGCCCTGGTGGGTTGTGCGCCCCTCGGGCCACACCCTAGGTGCAACCAGGGCCCATTGCCTTCGTTCTGGCCCATAAAAAATCATCGTGGAGTTTTGTGGCATTTGGACTTCGTCTGATATTGATTTCCTGCGGTGTAAGAAACATGGAAAAAATAGCAACTGACACTTGGCACTATGTCAATAGGTTAGTACCAAAAAATGATATAAAATGATTATAAAACATCCAAGATTGATAATAAAATAGCATGGAACAATAAGAAATTATAGATACGTTGGAGACGTATCAGGACCTTGAGTAGAAAAACAAGGGTCAAGCCATCGAGCTATCCTCCGTGAGGCTGGTGATCCAGGAGGCGAGGACGGAGACGCGAGGCGCCTGAGAAGAACTCTACCGAGTGAAGCTTATTGCAGATGGTAAGCCGTACTTACTTCAAAGTGTCTTTGGCGGTCACAGGTGCGCTGTGCTCACGCGAGTGTGGCGTTCCCCAACCGCTAGCGGATCTCCCAAGGAGTGCGGCAGATGTGGTTGTCAGGACCCCGATCCTAAGTCATACCGACCTAGCATGTAACACATCATATCACTTTGCGGCCTCACGCACGGTATTCCCACGGGTGCCACCTTACCTGGCCCGGGACCGTTTGCGCCTTTTGGCTCACGTATATGATAGTGTTGCTAGCATCCATATGACAGAGGACCCGGGCTGACATGACTAGTCGTGAATCCAAAGTGGCACTAACTAACAGGGACATGCATACATGACCCAGCAATGAACGTGTCGGTCATCAACGTATGAAACCAAGTCATAGCAAGCTACAAGGACTTAAAGGAACAACACGTGACATTTCCCCGAAGGGACAGACATAGGAATGAAGAAGGACACATGCCGGCCAGCCTAAGTGTTCCGGAGCAGTAGCAAGCTACCATGGCTCAGTGGAAGCACTAGGAGACATTTCCCCATAAGAGAGGCTACCAAGAATAAACAACTAGATTGTCGGATCCCACACATACCAAGCATTTCAAAATCATACACACAATATGCTCGATATGTGCAAATACAACATGGCATCACAAGAAAACTCTACGACTCAAAGGATTTATTCTGAAGGCTCCAAAGAGTCATACATAGTAAGAATTACAATCATGGATCACATGACCCAACATACAGAGCATACAAGCAATGGAAGCATTACATGTCTGAGTACAGACAACTACAAATGAAAAAGGCTGAGAAGCCTGACTATCTACATGACCCTCCCAAGGTACAAGATCGTAGCTGAGGTAACAAGCTAAACGTCGAAGTCCACGCGGAACTACTAGTGAGACTGAAGTCTCTCTGCAAAAACATAAATTAAGCAAACATGAGTACAAATGTACCCAGCAAGACTTACATCAGAACTATCTACTTATGCATCAGTATCAACAAAGGGGGTGGTGGAGTTTAACCGCAGCAAGCCAGCTTTGACTTAGTGGCTATCCTGTACTAGGACTGCAAGTAACTCTTTTGAGGTGGCGCACACGAGTCCACATATTCACCATATCAATACACCACTATGGATCCGCTCCCGTCTCCCTACGAGAAGGCCATCCATAGCACTCACGCTTATCTTGCGCATTTTAGAGTATCCACTTTCACTTGTTTATGAACTGTATAAGCAACCCAGAGGTCCTTTACCGCGGACGCGGCTATTCGAATAGATCATTTATAACCCTACAGGGGTGTACTTCTTCACACACGCTCTCACCACTTACCGCCATGTACATGTCATGTATCTCAGAAACCTTCAAGCGGAAGCCTAGCGAGGGTATCGGCCACAACCTGACTAACCATGCAAGTCTCTAGTCCAGGTTTATCGCCTATTCGGGTTCCCTCCGCAAGGAGATCCGGCCGGGGTGTCGCTCATGACCCCAAACGATGTGAGCAGGGTTCCCAAGCCCACCAAATGGGCGACGCTTGGCACACCATGCCACTACACCTAGTCTGTCCCAAGCCCACCTATACCGGGTGCCACTTGGTAGACTACTAGCACTGCCTACAAACACCAGAAATTAGTTGCAACTCCCGGGCAGAGATCAGGTTGATTAATAAGTCGAGAGAGCTTGGAGTGCCCGGAGCCCAATGTGTGGTAGTAGCTGTTCATGGATCACAGACACATAACTCAGTTCCTGAGGACGGATTCAATGAGACAACCCACCATGTACTCCTACATGGCCTCTCACCGCTACCTTTACCAAATCGTGTTCACACACTTAGCTCTCAACAGTAAGACATGTTCACAACATTCCAATTCATCCCCGATGAATTAGACCCGACTCAACTCTAAGCCGTAGCAGGCATGACAACAAGCATGAATGAGTAGGCACATCAGGGCTCAAACAACTCCTACTCATGCTAGTGGGTTTCAACTATTTACTGTGGCAAAGACATGTCATGCAGAAGAAAGGGGTTCAACTACCACAACATGTAACAATTGAATCATTGTTGTCCTAATGCAATAAAAGGGAGCATGAGTGAGAGAGTGGGATTGCATCAGAATGAACAAGGGGGTTTTGCTTGCCTGGCACTTTTGAAGATAGTATAGTTCTTCATCGGTGTCATCGATCTCATCGTCGGAACCGCATCTACTGAGAGGGGACAAATACCGGCAAACAAGGAGGAACACAATCAATGCAATGCAACAATTATGATGCATGATTATGACATGGCAATATGCTGTTGATTGAGCTAATGCAACTAGCAACAAGTTAAATGAAGTTGGTTCAAACCCTAGTTTCAAATTCAAACTCCATATGTGAAGGTTTAAATGCCCTTTATATGATTTATCCTACACAGCAGCCATAAGTTGTTCTAACATGCATGAAAATGGTACACATGGATAGACTGGATTTTTCTGATCATTTTTCATATATAAATTATTTCAATCTGAGCTACGGTTGATTTTCTATGATTTTTAGAAGTTTAGGTTATTTTCTGAAATTCATAAATCATTTTTGATTTATTTTAAATTCCAGAAAACCTTTACTACGTCAACACTAGGTCAGGATGACGTCAGTGAGTCAACTAGGCGGTCCAGGTCAAACCTGACCTGTGGGGCCCGCGTGTCAGTGTCTAATCTATCTAACAGATTTAATTAACACTAAACTAATACTAAGCCTAAATTAGTTAGGGGCCTGGGCCCACATGTCATGGGCCCGGGGAGGTCAAACCTCTGGTCGGCAGGGTCAAACTCGCCGGCATCTAGCCGCTGGCAAGGCCAAACGCGGCGGTGAGGCACGGGTTTCGTGCTCCGGCGGTGAAATGGACAGCAGAGAGCACCTACGTGTAGCGGGCGCTCGTCTGCGTCGAGTGGTGATGGTGGCCGGAGCTGCGGTGGTCGGGTTCGACGGCGGCGACCACTTCCGCGGCGGCCGGAGCTCGGGTGGGTGTGGGGTTGGTGCTGCGACGCGTAAACGAGCGAGGCGAAGGTCTAGCGGGTCACTAAGCGTTGCAGGGAGCAAGTTGGACTCGCCGGGGTGACCATTTGGTCATCGGAGCTGCGTAGGCGACGAGCTCAAGCGGCGGCGGCTACGGTCGTCAACGGGACGACGTCTATGGCTCAAAATCGAAGGGGAGGAAGGAGGGGATCCATGCAAGAGCTCGCAGCGGTTCGTTCGGCGGCGTCAGCGAGCTCGGGGAAGCGTCGGAGCAGGCGCACGGTCGCCGGCGATCTCGGTGACCCGAGGTTGAAGAAGACGGCGGTGAGGGTATTCGGGGGCGTCCGGCGCCGCGTGACTCCGCAGAGAGGACGATAGCTTCTTGGTGGATCTCGTGGGCACATGGGAGAGGCTCGGGGATGGCTGTGGACACGGCTATGGTGACGGCGAACTCGGGCGAGGTTCGGCCATGGATACGGGAGGCGAGGGAGAGAGCAGAGGGAGGAATGAGAGGCCGGATCGATCAGGACGGCACCAAGGAGGAGATCTGCAGTGTTGCGCTGTCCCGTGGATGCAGGCAGGCAGGAGGTGGCTGGCGCGTGTTGGCGTGCTGCGGCCACGCGCTCCCGTCCCTCTGGCAAGAGGTAGCGGACGACTGGCGTCTCGGTGGTGGGCTAGGCCGGCCAGCTACAGTGCTGGGCCATGACAGGTAAACTCTCTCTGCTTTCTGTATTTGTTTGTGTTTCCTATTTCTTTGGTTGTTTTTGATTTAGTTAAAATACTAAATCACTTTATAAGATTCTGCAAACTTTTGTGGGCACTATTGAAATTATTCCCAACAGCCCTCAACTAGTTTTAGAATTATTAGAGCATTTAAAATATTTATAGGATTTAAATGCCCCAATTCAAATACAATATGAGTTAATTCAAAAATCCAGAATGTCCTAGAAATATGTTCATCATTTTTGGCAGAGGTTTTCACCTTCATAAAAAATCATGAACTTTTCTGGAGGCACTTTGGGTTCATTGAAAATATTTGAATTTGAACCTAGTTGAGATTCATTTGGTGCTAGGGTTGAACATCCCCATTTCAAATTGAAATGGAATTTAAACATGATGGCATGATGATCAAGCAAAGACAACAGGGGCTGAGCTAGGGCTGTGACAGCGGCAAGGCACTTTGTGTCCAGGGAGGGCGATGCCGAGCATAGGCTGTTTTGGGCGCAGTTCCAGGCGCCCAAGCACCCTCCCCTCCCGATCAATTAAATGAAGCAGTTGATGGAGTTGCACTGGATGGCAGAGCTGGCCATGAAGGAATCTGTGTCTGGCTATGGCCCTCAGAGCCGCTGCCGAGCAGCTACTTCGGCTTAGTGCGGAAGCTATGCGACGCCGCGTCCTCGATTGACGTCTTGAAGCGGTCAGTATGCATCGAGGGAGCTCGTATGGCCTTCACGAAGACCATGGTGCACTGGTCGAAGATCAAGCCGGTCGAGATGGCTAGCGGACCCCGACCCCTTGGAAATGAGCATCGGTGCCCCTAGCAGTATTTTCCCATCGTAATGGGTGGTGCTCGGGCGATAGAGGCTCAATACTCAAAAGATGTAATTTATGAATGTGCGTGCTATCATGTATCAGATGACAATTGAAATTTTGTGCTTTATAATGCGGTTGCTTTGTATGGTGTATCATACTTTGTCTGTTTTTGTTTATTTTGACCCCTGTGCAGCTGTTTTAATCTGAAAGTTACCAGTCGTCGGCTTCAGCCCCCTTGTAGATGCTACAAGGGGTGTTTCGACCTCCATACCGTGACCCTTAGCCGACGTCTCGGTGCCCGGAGGCGTTGTGTGTAAGGGAAACGAGGCAATCAGACTATGCGGCTTTAGTGCTTTCACCTAGCCATAGGAGCTTGACTGCGGGGGCTAGTCACTAGCCCCTAGTTTTTTGTGATGTTCGGATGAACCGAGGTATAGACCCTCATCACCTGGTTTGTGTGAAGATGAATCCATCGTATAACACGGTGAAACCTCCATCGATTTTTGGTTTAACACTTGTCATTAGACCGCCAACTAGTTCTCGCTTATTATGACAGTCAATTTTCAGCTTTCTCCATTGAGGTACTTAACCAGGCGAGCTGGAAGTACAATCACAGCAGTTCTCCCTTTACACTCCTAGCTGAACATGCGGAACATAAGAGGGTAAACGCAGGAGCCGGGAAACCCAACTATTGACCCAAGACATAATTCGGAACTAATTCATATAATGGAATATCCGAGACGCCAAGCACATGAAATAGAAACTCGTGATGGGGTGATGCTTGGGGCGGGTTTTATAATTGAGCCCCCGGTCTATGAGCCGATTGCATCTAAAGAAAACATGTACCGAACTAGTTTGTTTCAGCGTCGAAGAGCGGAAAGAGTTATGCAACATGAATGACTGCAATGGGACCGTAAAGAATGGTCTTTATTTCCGATGAACTCGTGACATCTAACCATACAATCTGAACTGTCGGAGAAACTGTTACAGATAGAGTACTTTATTTTAAAAATAAATTTTACAGAGGAAAGGTTTACGCAGGGCCTTTATGCCTGGTTTGACGTCCCTACTATGCCCTACTGCACGTCCGCGCCTTTGCTATTGAGAGGAGGGAGAAATCCTTGGGGGAATAGAGATCGGCTAACGGGCCCTTGAGAGAGGGTCTTGAGAAGTCGCAACAACGTATTAGCTTGATGTTGGATAGGTCCTAGATGGTACCTATGATTGCCGAAGACATGTTTGACCATAGCTTGGTTAAGCCAAACACTTGGCCCTTCGATGGTTAGTCCCCGTAGTTGCCCATGGTATTTTAAGCACGAAGTTGTGCATCCGAGGCACTGCGGCTAGGGTGGGCATGCTGTGGGGTGTTTGTCCCAATTTGCGTTGAGCGTAGGGAGCCTCCGGGAGCTAATATAGGGCTTGGGCCCGTTTGCTTGCCTCTCACGCCTTGACAGCGGGCTAGTACTTCAGCCCCTCGTTGCCGATTTGGACTTAGGCTGCCAGAGCCGCTGTACGCTCCTCGGTCCGGAGTGAGCGCTCCGTGTTGCCATTAACAGTGGTAACACCCTTGGGCCCGGGCATCTTTAGCTTCAGATATGCATAATGGGAGACGGCGTTGAAGCGAGCGAACGCCGTATGGCCAAGAAGTGTGAGATAGCCACCGCAGAAAGGGACGATGTCGAAGATCAAATCTTCGCTGTGAAAGTTGTCGCGCGAGTCGAACACTACTTCCAAAGTCACAGTGCCTGAGCAGCGGGCTTTGACGCCTAGGATTACTCCTTTTAAAGGTGGTGTTGCTGGGTTTGATCCTTGATGGATCAATACCAATTTTCCTTACTGCATCTGAATATATCAGATTGAGGATACTTCCTCCATCCATGAGGACTCTAGTTAGGTGATACCCATCGATAATAGGGTCAAGCACCAGGGTCGCTGATCCTCCATGACATATATTGGTTGGACGGTCCATGCGATCAAAGGAGATCGGGCACGCCGACCATGGGTTGAATTCGGGGCCACTAGCTCTACCGTGTAGACGTCCCAAAGCGTGCGCTTCTGTCTCGCAAACGACACCTATGGGATCACTGGAATCCCTTCTACAGTTGGCGGGCACGGGGTTGTGAGAAGAGCAGGTTTAGGAGCTAGCACAAAGATTGTTTACCCAGGTTCGGGCCGCGAGGATGCGTAATACCCTAGTCCTGCTTTGGTGTGTATTTCAGAGTGTTCTTGAGCTCTCGAACTAGCTACGGTGGCTGCGTAGTTCCAAAGAGCCGAATCCCTCTCCAGTATGCCTCGGGCCTCCTTTTATAGTCGAAAAGGGGTCGCCATAGTGGTACACAGGAGGTGGAAAGGTGTACAGTGTGTGAGCTTATCGCCCGGCATTACGGGACAAAGTGCATTAAATGCGCTACTTAGGTGTCCATTAGCTTTATCGGTGGCGGGAACGAGGCCCGTCCCGTCCGTCGCCGCTCTGCCTCGCTTCGACACGTGCCCAGGCCAGCGATGTGTGCAGTGCCATGTAGGCAGGCAGGCTGCTGAGGTGGCGCGGTGGTGGAGCCTTCACGAAGATCTGCATGCCACCACGCAGGTGCTTGCTGGGTCGGTGTAGAGGTCGCTCATCGCCACGCAGGTGCCTGCCCAGCTGGTTGAGCTAGCAGCTGCATGGAGATGGCGGTGGAGTCTTGGCTGGTGCAGGCCTGACTGTGGCCCTACTGATGCCTTCGGCAAGGGTCTTGCCGGGGGGGGGGGGGGCGGCAAGGGTCTTGCCGTGGCGCTGCGGTCGTCCCCGGCAAGGGTCTTGTGGATTTCCTCGGCTAGGATCCCGCCGAGGGCCGTCGTCTTCTGGTCCTCATCTGATCCCGTGTTTTTATGATCTTGACAAAGATCTGCATGCCACCACGGAGGTGCCTCCCGAGCCCTAGTTCCAATGTAGTTGTTGACGGTGTTTGGAACCCTTGGGCTCAAGGGTGGCTCGCTCTACTGGCGTTGGGCAAGTTGCCCCGGCAAAGCTCTTGCCGGGGCCGCGGAGGTTGTCCTGGCAAGGGTCTTGCCGGAGGGGGGGGGTCCACCTCGTCCCTTTGCTCTTTGTGTTTCTGGTCTTGGCGTTGCCTCGGTTGTCTTGTGCTTTGGCTTCTCTCCGGCTTCCCTCCTCTGCCCTGCTATGTGCGGCCGCGGCGCGCGGCTCTGACTGCCCGTGCACAAGTAAAGGGCTCAAAAGGAGAGCCCCTACTTTTTTACACCGACAGGAGCCCCCGGGTCTGGGCCACACATAAGTGCGACGCGTTGTTGGGCCAGGCCTAGAACGGTGCGCGGGCAGGTGTGGTGGACTTTACCGCAGTAACTTTTTGTCCGTCGCGCTTCCCCAAGACCCGCGTTGAACGTGCGACGTGGAGGGTCATGCGTGACGTGGGGGTCATGCGTGGGGCGGTTCCCGCACGCATGCGTTACATTGCAGTTAATGGGAAAAGAGGCGGCCCACGCCTTCCCTGTAAAAAGGAATAACCGCGGGCGCGCTGCTCATTTACCCCCTGCGCCTTCTCCAATCTTGGAACCGCCGTCCCCTTCTTCCTCCCTCTCAAGCTCTTGCTCCCGCTCGTCGCCGCCGCGCCTTTGTCTTCCCCAACTGCCATGGCGCCCAAAACCAGCAGAGGCAAGGGGGTGGCCAATGACGCCGGGGAGAAGCAGCCGCCGGAGAGCGAGTTGGCGGTGCGGCGAACACAGCACGCCTACTTTCCGTCGACGGTTGACGCGGTCGAACTCCGGGATTACTTCAAGCGCCTGTGGAGGTGCAAGATGGGAAGCGAGACGACGGGGCATCCGGCCACGCGCGTCATTCCCGCCGCCTTTGCCGAAGCCGGCCCGAATTGGTACTCATTCTTCGTCGGTTACTTCTCCTGCGGGCTCTGTCCCCCTTTGTTTGATTTCTTCAACGATGTCATGCATACCTATGGCTTCCGCCTTCTGGATTTTACTCCGAATGCTGTGGCGTGCATGGCCCTTTTCGCTCATCTCTGTGAGGGCTTCGCCGGAGTGCATCCCAACACGGCGCTCTTCCGTCACTACTTCTTCCCTCGCATCCAAAAGGGGGGCGCCATGTCCGGTTGTGTCGCCTGGATCCCAAGGACCCAGGAGAAAAAGACATACCCGGACGGCGCCCAGAAGGAGAGGTGGGAGGAGTGGCGGGGCCGGTGGTGCTGGATTGAAGAGAAGGATCCGCAGGACTTTTGCCGGGTTCGGCACGCACCGCCGGTCCGCAGAAACGACTAGAGTGATGTCGATGTCAACGACAAGAAGCTCACGGTCGCCACTACCAGGATTCTTCGTCTCACCGAGGCCGGGCTCACCCTTGAGATGATCGGGGCAGATTTCATCCGCCGCCGAATCGCTTCGCTGCACAACAAGGGGAGGCCGGCCTGGCTCTTCACGAACGCCGCCTACATCATGAGGCTCCGCCCTAGCTTGGACCACAACCTCACGGTGATGGGGCACGCCCACTTCTGCCAGCGGCTCTTCCAGCTCGACGTGAACCGCGACAGCAAGGTCGAGCGGTCTGGCAAGGCCGCGAAGGCCGCTGCAAAGGCCGACAAGGTCGCCAAGGGGCCCTTGTTTGGGTTGCCGGCGAGCGTGGTCCCGCTGAGCAACAACTCGCACCAAAACGACATCATCGCCATGATGCTGGAGTTCAACGCGCACGGCCTCGTCCCAAGTTGGGCCGAGCCACCGGCGGATCAGGTGCAGGAGTTTTTTGACACCTTGGAGGAGAAGTAGGTCCGCGTCGAACCGCGGCTCGTCCAGGACACCACCCAGGCGGAGCTGGACTACATCGCCGCCAGGGCGGCGGAGGCAGAACTCGCCAAGGAGGCCGGCAGCACCGGCGTCATGGAGGACAAGGCCGCGGCGGCTGCGGAGGAAAAGGAGCTTGCCCAGTGGGCGGAGTCCGCTGGGGAGGCCAGCAGTGCTGGCACCGGGGCTCCTCTCATCGAGGATGTGGTCGACGAGTCATTGTCGGAGGAGGCCAAGGCTGTCGATCCCCTAGCCCCGAGGAGAGGGCGAGTCCTGCGGCGGGCCACCTCCGGCGAGCTGGTCCAGCCCGGCAGGGCCGTGCAACCGCGGCAAGCCTAGGAGGGGTCCGCGCGCCAGACAAGGGCCGCGACGGTGAAGAAGTTGGTGAAGGCCGCGGTGGCGAAGAGGAAAGCAACTGCCTCTTCTTCGTCCAAGCGCCCTCGGACTCCATCAGCTTCCCCTCCTCCGGCAGATGTCGACGCGGAGGTCGTCTTTGATTTTGGGTCCCTCAGCCCAAGGAGGAAGAGGAAGGCAACAGAAGAGGAGGTGGAGGATGAGTAAGTATCTTGCTCTCTTTTTTCTTGCCATCTCTGCCTCCTCAAACCGTGCCGCTTATCTTGATTTGTTTCTATCTTTGCAGGGATGCAGAGACACTAGCCCAGAGGGTGAAGAGGGCCAGAGCTTCGGCGAGCGGCCAGCCCCTGGCAGGCGCTTCCGGTACACCGCTGGTGGTGTTGAGCAGCCCGGACATAAGCCCCCAGCACAGACCCCAGCGTAAGTTCATCACTCACCCCTTGTCAACGTGTGTTGGGGGAACGATCTCTTGGTGCTGACCTTGCCTTGGTTGTAGGAGCAGGATGGCAGCAGGAGGAGCCGCCGAGGGCTACCCCCAACACGCCGCCCCCATCGACCATGCCGCCCCGAGGGGCGTCCCCGGCAAGGGCGGCAAGCACCAAGCCCATGCACACGGAGGAGGAGGAGGCAAACTCAGGCGCTGGGGGCTTCGCCTCGGCGCCAAACGTTGGCGGGGAGGGGACCTCTGCTTCCCAGCCCGGCACAGGTAAGTCACTCACCTTCTGTCCCTGTTCCTTTTCTGTTCTTTCTGAATCTTGGTCTCGGCTTTGCCTCATCCCCTTCTCGGTATCCAGATCCTCCTTCGGCGGATCCGGAGGACAGAGACACCATCATCGAGGATGTCGCCAAGGACGCCGCGGCGGAGGCCGACAAGATCGCCGCCGAGGAGGCCGCCAGGGGTGCCGCTGAGGATGCCACCAAGGGGCCTGCCGGGGAGCCCGGCAAGGCTGCTGCTGAGGAGGCCGGCAAGGGGCCTGTTGAGGAGGCCGGCAAGGCCGCTGCCAAGGAGGAGGTGGTTGACAACCAACCTTCCTCCTCCGCTGCCTCTGGCTCAGGAAGGTACCTGAGGGTGAGCGACGACCTGTTCGTCCACCTCTCAGGGATGGCGAGCACCGGGGCGCCCGTCGAAGGGGAGGTGTTCGATTATGAAGTGCTCGCCGCCGCCGGGCTTGAGGTCGTTGACGAGCCGAGCACTGGTGGCGGCGGTTCCCAGGAAGAGCGGCTCCTCCGGGCCATGAGTGCCAACTTCTAGAAGCTCCAGGCGCTTCACCGTGCCCGCCTGGACAAGGCCAAGTCTAGGATGGCGGTGGTGGACAAGGCGGAGGTGGACCTCGAGGGGCGCGTTGCCGAGGCGCAGGCCTGGTTCCGCCAGGCCCACAAGGATCTGAAGGCCACCCAGGACGCGCTGGCTGAGCGCGACCTGGCGCTCGTCATGAAGCAGGCCGACATCGAGAAGGCCCAGGAACTGGCGAAGCAGGAGGCCGCTCAGGCCGTGGCCGCTCGGCACCTGCAGCAGGCTGCGCTAAACTCCCAGGAGGAGGACCTTGCCGCACGTGAGGAGAGGCTTGCCATAGTGCTCCGCGGGAAGGACGCAGAGGTGGAGAAACTCGTCGTGCAGCGGACCCAGGAGCTGGAGTAGAGGCACAAGGAGGCACTCAATGCCCAGGCTCTGGTTTACGCCGGCAAGGTGAAGGAGCTGGAGGTGGAGCGGAACGAGCTGAAGGACCAGGTCCTGAAGCTGTCCAAGGAGAAGGACACGCTCAACGGTGCCCTGGTGGAGGCGCAGGGCGCAGTCCTCGGCAAGGCCGAGCAGCTCTCCAAGGCCAATGACTCCATCAAAGACCTGAAGAGGAAGCTAGAGGGTCTTGAGGAGACACTCTCGGAGGGCAAGGCCCGGGAGGAGACCCTATCCAAGGATCTGGAGGCCGAATGTGGGGACCCCGACTCATAAGTCGTGATCACCGAATGCACGTGTACAGTGATCCCAGAGATCAATGCTCACTGAACACACAGAAGCTGAATAACAAGAGTCTTACATCCATACATATCGTCTTACACAAATTATGACCATTATGGTCAAGTCTTACATAGATAAAGCCACAAGGGCTGAATACCAAATAAACTTAAGCAGCGGAAATCTTCGTCGATAAGTAGAACCCATGCCATCTGCCTTGACCCTACAGGCATTCTGACTGGGAAATGTCCTAGTTCGCATGTTCGTCTCCAAAGAACTCTTCTTCGAACTCCTGTTCTTCCATGCCTGGCCAATTAAATAACCAGTGGCAAGTCAATGAGTACTTTGAATGTACTCGCAAGCAACCCATGTTTTGGCTCAAGATACAACAATGCATGGCATAGGTAAATTTTTGCAGAAAGCTAATTTTGTTGTGTTATGACATGTTCAATAATTGGTAAAACATGCATCATACGAATTCAAGTAACCATAGGGACTGGTTACAGATATCAACATAAATGGGGTGGGCATCAACCCAACTCAATCATGTCAAGTCCTTTGATTTAACCCAAGTAGTTCTTCCCACTTATCCAAACACACACACTGGTTTGCAAACATGTGGACGTAGCCCAAGAGCGGTTACCCAACTGTCCTTGACCGTGGACACGGCTATTCGAATAGTTTTACACTCTGCAGAGGTTGCACACTTTACCCACAAGATCCGTGGAACTTCCGTGTCATCCACGACCCGCGGTACCTCAAGTACCCGGGGTAAGCACCTGATCACTATCTTTGCCTAGACGACACTAGCATAGAGTCCACTCTATTGGTAGTAACCCCCGTGCCCAACATTAACACATAACACTTTCGTGGAGCCACGCTCCTTAATCGTCTCACATCACAAGCACGGGGTACCAACGGTGTGTCCAGTGCCCTGTGAAAACAGTCATGGCCGCCCTACCTGGCATGACCCCGTCCCGAGAGAGCGCAACAACAACTCTCCCATCACTAGTAATGCGGGCTCCAAGCTAGTATCGGCCTAGGTAATCAATAATGCCCTTTCCCATATAAGGTTAGAGTGGTTGCGCATGTAAGGTTGGAATAACAGTCGCAACTTAAACCAATCCGTTTTGAAAACAACACACACTTGCCTCGGTACACCACTTCGTCATCAAGTGGTTACCCAACTCATTATCTCCCTCGGGCATAAGTGGCACCCGATGGGGTTTTCAAAAAGTTTTTGAAAACAATCTTGCTTCCATCACCATGCCTATACCCAACCCAGTTGCGTAGCAGCTACTTAGCATCCTAACTACACCCACTCGCATAACCCTGATAGAAAGGTAGGGTCATGCATCATGCAAGTGTCAACGAGAAAAGCAGCAGGGGCAAACCACCTCAAGTGGTCACCACATTATCATGACTTCGATGCAAGTAATAAAAGTGCCATATGACATACATAAAAAGGGTTTCTTAGACATGGCCAAAGGGCTGCTTGCCTGGCTCAGCAAAGTCTTTTGGGTCTTCAAAGTCTTCTGGTCCAACTCCTTCGTCAGCAACGCAATCTATCATCGCAAAATAATAACGAGAAAAATAAGGCAATAATAAAACAGAAAAACCAAAGTGCTCAGAAAAATGTCAACTTATTTTGGTTAAATACTAGGTTGAAAGCTAAGAAGGGGAAAATTCCTAGTTTTTGGATTTGGAGTGGTAGAATAAGAGAAACAGATTTTCAGAGGGGTTTAAATATATTCAAATTTGAATTTGAATATGAACAGTGCATAAAAGTTGTTTGGACATGAGTGAAAGTTATACCATTAAATAGGTGGGATTTAGAAAAATATGGGAGTTGGAATTATTGCATTTGGATGAATATTTAATCCTGTGGAATTTTTGCAAGTCTAACAGAAAAGAAAAAGGAAAAGGAGCACTGTGCAACTGGGCAGAACAGCCGCAGCGCAGCAGGCCCAGTCCGAGAGGCGGCCCAGCGCACTGGTGCACGCGTGCACGCCAGGTTTAAACCTGACGGGCGGGGCCCAGGCGTCAGTGAGAGAGAGAGGCAATGGAGGGGAGAGGCTGACAGGCGGGGCCCGCCTGTCATCCCTAACCCCGAGTCCAGACGGTCGGCGAGCTCACCGGCGACGATGCAGGGCACGGCGAGGTCGGGCGAGGACACGGCTGGGCTGAGCGTCGTGTCGCTGTTCGGGTGGAGGTGGAGTTGGTCGCCGGGGTGACCTGGTTCACCGGCCATGAGGTCACGCGGCGGAGGAGCTTCGGGTGGCGGTGGTTCCAGCCGTTTCCGACTGCAAAACAAGCGGGAAACAGGGGGAAGCGATCAGTGGTGTTCGGGGGTTCCAGATCGAGAGGAGAGAGAGGCGGGGACGGCCTGTACCTCACGAAATCCGGCAAGCCAAAGCGGTGGAGCTCGAGCTCGATCTCGAGCTCGGGCGGCTCTAGAGAGGAACTGGGGGTGCAGGGGGATGATTTGGTGGTGCAGAGGGCGAGTGGTGAGGAGAGCTCGGGGAGGCCCTTAAATAGGTGGGCGACGGTCCACCGAGGACCCGTGTGCCGGCGAGCCTGTTGCGGTTGCTACGGGTCACGAGGACTCGCAAAGAGGTGTCTGGGGCGCTCGTGGTGTTGGTTTAGCGCGAGAGGAGTGAAGAGTGAGAGCGGGGAGGGGTCAGAGAAGCCGCGCGTGTGAGCTCGCTCACTGGAGCTCTCGGGCGGCCGGTGCGCGTGCGAGCAGGGGCATGAGAGAGAGAGAGAGAGGAAGGAGGGGGACAGAAGCGTGGCGTGTCGCAGACGTCGAGGCGCATCGTCGGGCGCGCTGGGGAGGCCTGAGGTGGCCGGAGGCGGTTGGAAGGGGGCGGCTACAGTGCCTGGCCGCACTGTAGCATGCTCCAGAGCGCCCAAATGGCTTGGTATGCCATTTTCTAAGTAGTCTGGGCGCCCCCAAGCATGTCCAGAAGGTCTAGGAGGGAGTAAAGAAAGGGGGAGGGGCTTTGGATGCCCTGGGTGGCCACTGGAGTGAGGAGGGAGGTTGAGGGAGAGAGAGAAGCTGCTGTCCAGGGAGGTAAATGGGGGTGTTTCACCCCTCAATCATTGAGCAATGGCCAGGGGAAAGTTACTGGAGGTAGAAGAGGGTCAGGAGAAGCTATGGTACAAAGTTGAGCCCATGGAGATTAGTGGAAGAGGTCAAAAATGGCATTTTGGAAAAGTGTCAGAAGGTGTTTGATAATGGTTTGGGCAAGTAGATGATTTCCATTTGCCATGAGACTCCACAGGGTGAAATGACACATATAATTAGGGCCTTCCACCAATTTGGAGCTTATTTTGGCAAAGTTGCCAATGCAACTTTTGTAAACCCTAGAAATTAGCAGAAATGAACTTGTGTAGATCTAGTTGAGCAAATCACTTCCCCTTGATGAACCACTTGGTGTAGTGGCCTCATTTGGTCATGTGAACATGCTCACAAAAGTTGGGGTCAAGGAGAGATAGTTGGTAGTACAAAGTTGTTCAAATTTGATTCTGGTCATAGAGGGTTTTGGGGCATTTTGGTGAACCAAAATGACCTTGATTGATATGAGGCTTTGCAAGGTGATCACAATATGCATTTGTGACTTGCTGGATTTTCCTTGGATTTTTATGAAAATATTTCCTGTAGAAATATTTCAAATCCTTGAAATGGGCAGAAATGGTTTTGGGAGGTTTTGTCCAATATTTTGAACATGACCATGTGTTGAAACTCTTATATATGGAAAATATATGTCCATTGAGTTTCCCTGATTTTTGTCAAATATTTTTGAAACAATAAAATAAATTTTCCCTATTAAAGACCATTTCTGGCCTTAAGAAAAAGCTTTTAAATAAAATAGGAAAATAACTTTTAAAATTATATATTTGTGGTTTATGGGAATCCTATATCAGTTTCAAATATACTCTTTGAAATATTTTTCATATCCCAAATCAAGTACTTGTAGTGCAAACCTCAATTCAGGGGTTTTTGGAAAACTAATTTAAAAAAATACTATTTGGCCAAATTATTTTTGTAAGAAAATACTATATTGCACTATACACACGGCATGATCATTGGGCAGAAGTTTGGGGCAAGGAGATGAAGTACAGAAGGTGGAGTAGTTGACTTTAAAGAGCACTTGAAAAACCACACAAAGAAAACCAACTCCAAAATAAAAGCCAAATAATGCAAAAGTTTTTGTTGATCCAAATTTTCATGCTTTATTAATGCAAATGACATGTTACAAAATGCAGGATGTGACACCGAAAAGTAGCAGCGGAAGAACGAAGCCGCCAACCACAAGGATTTTGTGGAGGGCGAGACACACTGGATCGGCTGCCACGAAGACGTCGCCGGCAGGATCACCACGCAGCTGGCGACCATGGGGATGCCAAATGTGAGGTACACCCCGGAGCGCAACGTGAGCCCCAACGTGTCACGACCGGTTTTTCAATAAAATAATTATTGAGAGACCAATCCCTTTTACGGACCAGTAAGGAAGAATTCCTTCTCACTGGTAGACAATATCTTGGTCACAGAAGAAAAATACCAGGAGTACTGAATATAATACAAGGTTGAGCGGAGACTGCTCAACAATTATTACATGCACGCCGATAAAACAAGACGGCGGATAGGGTGGCAAACTACTAACTCACGATAATAACGGTGGTGGAAATATCACCGCGAAGCGAGTGATATGACTCCTGAAGACTACAGCTCTTCGAGCGTCGGAGTGAAGCTCGAGGAGACTTATTGCGGGTGGCGGAAGCGTATATAAAACAAGTGACCAAAATTCGGGATCGCACAGGACTGACTGGGACTCCTCTAGGCGTCGGACGCGCTATCAAACTCTTCATCCAAGAGATCGCCTTCGCCAACATCTGGCCAAATCAACAAGCCAGGTGAGTACTATGAAAGTACTCGCAAGACAGTTCGGACATAAGATATAACAAATGTAAACATGAAGCATATGAACAATTAACCAGTGCGTTCAGACATAGAGATAATAAATACGGGGTGCCAAACGAGGGTCTGAATGACTCCTCGAGAGGAAACTGCAGAATAGTAATACTGGTGCCAAGCGAGGGTCTGAATGACTCCTCGAGCGGAAAATGCAGAATAGAAATACTGGTGCCAAACGAGTGTCTGAATGACTCCTCGAGAGGAAAATGCAGAATAGTAATACTGGTGCCAAACGAGTGTCTGAATGACTCCTCGAGAGGAAAATGCAGAATAGTAATACTGGTGCCAAACGAGTGTCTGAATGACTCCTCGAGAGGAAAATGCAGAATAGTAATTGCCACAGTCGGGCGTCGGGGCGACACCACATAAAGGGCTTATAACAGAAAACAAAGGCAGTGCGTGCCACAGTCGGACGTCGGAGCGACATCACATAAAGGGCTTATATTTAAAGTAAGAAACAAGAACACGCCACAGTCGGACGTCTGCGCGACGTCACATAAAGGGCTTATATTGTAGCTTAATAACTCAATAGCTCGGGAACATAAATTATCACAAGCACGAGACAAATATAAAGTTAGTCCATCCACAGGAATAACAAATAAACTGGATTTACCACTTGAGCTTGTTCACCGGGGACAAGTTTTCCACGCGGATAGATATGGATATACTGATTACACTACTTGATCATGGGTACGATGACTTGGAAGGAATTGACTCTGCAGAGTTTGTACTTAACCACAGCCAACGGATTTCAGTAGTCACGGGGACTAGTTCCATCTACGGTGTTTTGGAAGAAACACGTCTAACCAGTACACACCCAATTCAACCTTCCGAAGCCAGGGATCACCCTCGGCAACGTTCAAGAAAAACCTTGAGACGGGGAGGCTACAACCTCGCGTAGCATGGGATCAAATTTCTATACGCGCGCTCTAAGGGGGTGCCCCCCTCTCGGTCCCAACCGGAAACACCCATGCCCCCTGACCGGATGACTGGCTTTAATCCTGGGCCAAGGTACCATCATCCCGGCCTCTCTGTTTGGTGTGTACACGGAAAGAGGTTACCAACTTACTAAACCGCATCCTGGCAAATGAAACATGTGGTAGCACGGAAGGGGGAAAGAACGATAACGTGACTCCGTCCACGTTAACGTCGGAGAAAGTCGGATGACGCAAGGCTGGTATGCTACAACAGTACCACCTTGCTGCCCTTCATGTCACCACATGATTAGGCCATCTCTCATCAGAGATCATCGCAACTTTGGAACATGCGGGGAAAAGAACGATAACGTGACTCCGTCCACGTTAACGTCGGAGAAAGTCGGATGACGCAAGGCTGGTATGCTACAACAGTACCACCTTGCTGCCCTTCATGTCCCCACATGATTAGGCCATCTCTCATCAGAGATCATCGCAACTTTGGAACATGCGGGTAGTTGCCTTACAAGCAACGAGGTATTTACCGACACTCATATGCCACGCACAAACTTTCACGCAAACATGCAAAACACCTGTCATATCAAATGTTCAAAACATGCTTGCCTGGTTCGGAAAAGTCGGAGTCTAGCTCGACGAAGTTCGCGGCTCCGTCACCTCTTCCGGATCCTACGGCAATCACGAAAACGGGCACTAACGTGAAAACCAATGGGTGCACAGAAACTTCTCCAAATATTTTTCAAATAAATACCATAAAAAACTAGACAAAATTTTAAGACTGTCAGAAAAAGAATCACTCAAAAATCCCTTTTTAATAAAAAGTTATAAAGGTTTCTGTCCAGGGACTTATCTGTAATGAAACAGAAAAGTTCCAGGGTTTAAACTGAGAAAACAGAAAACGCTTCGGAAAGAAATGCGCTAGCTAAAGAGGGAAAGCGTATTTTGCCCGAAGGCGCCAACAGAAAACGGTTCGCGAAAGAATAGAACAGAGGCTGACATGCGGGGTCCACATGTCAGGTTTGAAAAGCTCGCCGGCGCCCGAAGACTGCGGTGGACGCCGGCGTCGAACCACGGCGAGTTAGGAGGATCGGAGGGTACCAAGAGCTTCAGCGTCTTCTTCCGCGTCGGTGGGTGGTGGACTCGACCAACGGGGAGCACCACGTCGACGGCGACACTTTCTCCGGCGGGCGGCGGCTCGGGTGGTGGTGGAGAACTCCGGTGGAGGGCTGCAAACTTCGAATTGAAGCGCGGGTCAGAAAGAGGGATGCATGGTGAAGCTACTGGCAAGAGAAGGGAGGCGGAGGTGCACACACGGGGGCGAATCGAGCTGGATCCCGTGGCGGGTCGCGGCGGCCGGAGTCGAGGAAGGAGACCTCCTCGGGGCTCTTCCAGTGGCTAGGCGTGCTCTAGGTAGAGTGCAGGGATGGTGGGTGCTCGAGTTGAAGCTCGGGGCCTCTATTTATAGGCGGATCGACGGGGTGGCCGTGAACGGAGAATCTCCGGCGAGCGATTACGGCGATGCAGTGGATTGGCAGGAGGTTTGAGTGGCCAGGCAGCATCAGTGGAAGTTACTGGTGTCATTCCACAGCTAAACGGAGTTGGTCTTGGCGTAATGGCGTCGGTCCACGGTGAGATGGCCGCACGGGCTCGACGGCGGCAGAGAGCGCGCTCCGCGCCCTGTGGTTCACGACGAGGGTGGCAGCGCGTTCGGGGGAGTGGAAGGCCACGCGGCGAGCTCCGGTGGTTTGGGCGGCGCTGGGTGGCGCCGTCAGCGCCGTGCCTCCCGCTGGCGGCCGCAAAGCCGCCGCTGGCGTCGGTCACGGGGCGGCGCACCTTCTGCTGCTCGTCGCCGACGTCCGCAAGGTGCCAGGCGTTCGTGCGGTGTAGGAACAAGAGGGAGGGGACGGGGAGCAAGGCGACACAGTGGCACTGGTGAGATCGACGCCGGGTTATGAAGAAAACGACAGTGCACTGCAATGTTCTCTGAACTTAACTGAAACTTGACATTGACAATGCACTGCAGGTGTTCGACAGAATGATTTGGCAATGAGATAAATTTTTCTGGGGCTGTAACTTGGTGAGGTGACCACTCAATGCACCCAGAGGCTGCCTGATTTTACTTGGAATTTTTGGAGAAAGTTTTGAATGAATTTCACCAAATTTGACAAATCTGGTCCAAACTTGCAGCAAGTGTAGTTTGAAAAATTTGAACTGAAGACCAGTGGATCTTCATGGATCTTGGTTGAGGGTTCAAAGGACTAGGAGGGGAAAAGGTTTGGGGGCAAAAATCAAGACAGAAAATGTAGCTCCTTTGTAAATCACCAATGGCTAGAATAGAAGACAGAAATTTGTTTGAATAAGATTTAAATGGAAATAATCACATGGGGAGGTTCAACTTGCTGGATTTGGTGCAAATCATGATCCAAAGGTGAGGGAAGGGTTAGGAGAGAGTATTTGTACTAAGGCCATGGCAAGAGGGAATTGTTGAAAGTGGCAAAGGATTATTCCAAAAGCCATAGTGCAAATTTCAAAGAGATTTTCAAAAGGCATTTTTCCAAATTGAAAAGTATTTTGTCTTGAGTCCAAATGAAAAGCAAGAACCTCCAAGACCCAAAAACAGATCTTGGGTGAATCCAAATAAAACTTTTGCCATAAAAAAATATTTGAAAGGGAGAGTTCTTTTGAAGAAAAATTTAAATCACCTCCCTCAAGTCAAATAAATTTTTTTTTAAAATCCAAATAAAAACTTGGGTGTCACAACACCTACCCCCTTAGGAAAAATCTCGTCCTCGAGATTTCTGCTGATCCTCAAATAGATATGGATACTCTGCCCGGAGGAAATCTTCCCTTTCCCATGTAGCTTCATCCTCAGTGTGGTTGCTCCACTGAACCCTGAAAAATCTTGTCGTTTTCTGACGGGTCCTCCGTTCAGACTCTTCTAAAATCTTTACTGGTCTTTCTCTGTAGGTGAGATCTGGTTGCATATCAATGTTCTCATGAGGTACATGCTTCTCCGGGTTACTCACACATTTCCTCAACTGTGAGACGTGGAATACGTCATGGACGTCTGACAGCTCCTTGGGTAGGTCTAGTTGGTAGGCTACCGTGCCTCTTCGTGCCTTTACACAAAATGGTCCAATAAATCTTGGGGCTAGCTTCCCCTTAATTTTGAACCGTTGCAGACCCCTCATAGGAGATACTCGGAGGTATACGGAATCACCGGGTTCAAAGCTGACCTCACGATGCTTCTGATCATAGTAGCTCTTTTGTCGGCTCTGTGCTGTCTTGAGTCTGTCCCTGATTTGTTTAACTTTCTCCTCGGCCTCTTTAAGCATGTCCGGGCCGAAGATACGGCTGTCACCTGTTTCTGACCAATTCAGTGGGGTACGACACCTTCGTCCGTACAATGCTTCAAAGGGTGCCATTTGCAAGCTGGCTTGGTAACTGTTGTTGTAAGCAAATTCGGCATACGGCAAACTCTCTTCCCAACTGGATCCATAGGTGAGCACACAGGCTCTTAGCATATCCTCTAGGATTTGGTTTACACGTTCCGTTTGTCCATCAGTCTGAGGGTGGTATGCTGTACTGAAAGCTAGTTGGTGCCCAGAGCTTGTTGTAGGTGATCCCAAAATTTGGAGACGAATTGTGTGCCTCGGTCTGATATTATAGTCTTTGGGACTCCGTGCAAGCAAACTATACGGGAGAGATAAAGTTTGGCCAGTCTTTGTGTGGAGTAGGTAGTCTTCACGGGAATGAAATGAGCAACCTTGGTTAGTCGGTCTGTGATGACCCATATGGCGTCATTCCGCGTTGTGATCGGGGTAATCCGACAATGAAGTCCATTCCTATTTCATCCCATTTCCACTCCGGTATCCTGTTTGGCTGGAGTAGCCCTGCTGGCTTTTGATGCTCGGCCTTGATGCGCTGACATGAATCGCAACAAGCAATGAATGTGGCTATATCTCTTTTCATACCGTGCCACCAAAATCTTTCCTGAATGTCCTTGTACATTTTGGTTCCTCCAGGATGGATCGAGTATGGAGCGGTGTGGCTTTCCGTCAAGATCTGTTGCTTGAGTTCCTCAATGTTAGGTACGCAAAGTCTGTCTCCGTACCATAATGTTCCTTCACTGTCTGTGACGAACTCTGAAGCCTTACCAAGGTTCATTTTCTTCTTTATGCCTTCGATGCTGGGATGTCCCTGTTGAGCCTTCTTAATATGTTCCACCAGGGTGGGTTGTATCTCCAGATTTGATACGGTGCCCTCAGCGACTAACATCATGTTGAGCCTAGCGAACTCTTTCTGAAACTCAGGCCTCAAGTTTTGCGGACCGTCATTGTCCGGGCTGGGGTTCCGACTAAGGGCATCGGCCACTACATTTGCTTTCCCTGGATGGTAGTGAATACCGACATCATAGTCCTTGACCAGTTCCAACCAGCGTCGTTGGCGTAAATTTAGCTCTGGCTGTGTGAAAATATATTTGAGGCTCTTATGGTCCGTATATATTTCACAGCGATTTCCCAACAGAAAGTGCCTCCACTCCTTGAGTGCATGTATAACTGCTGCTAGCTCCAAGTCATGTGTTGGGTAATTTTCCTCATGTTTTCGCAGCTGCCTGGAGGCATATGCGACAACTTTGCCATCCTGCATTAGTACGCATCCGAGACCTTTTCGGGACGCGTCACAATAAACTTCAAAACTCTTGTGTATGTCTGGCACAGTTAAGACCGGTGCGGTTGTCAGCTTCTTCTTGAGTTCTTGGAAGCTTTTCTCGCATGCTTCCGTCCATACAAATTTCTTGTCCTTCTTGAGCAACTGTGTTATAGGTTTTGCCACAGTGGAGAATCCTTCAATAAATCTTCTGTAATATCCGGCCATTCCTAGGAAACTCCGCACATCAGTAACGTTGGCGGGTGGCTTCCAGTCCAGTATGGCCTTGACTTTTTCTGGGTCTACGGCCACGCCTTCTTGGTTCAGTATATGGCCTAAGAAACCAACTTGTCTTAGCCAAAATTCGCACTTGCTAAATTTGGCGTACAACTGATGTTTCCTCAATTCTCCCAAAACAATTCTGAGGTGCTCAGCATGCTCTTCTGGTGTCCTTGAGTAAACCAGAATATCGTCAATGAATACCACCACAAATTTGTCCATGAATTTCATGAACACTTTGTTCATGAGGTGGACGAAATATGCGGGGGCGTTCGTTAGTCCAAAAGGCATCACTGTAAACTCGTATAACCCATATCTGGAAGTGAAAGCTGTCTTGGGGATATCTTCTGTCCGTACCTTCAGTTGATGGTATCCCGATCTCAAATCAATCTTTGAAAATACCTTGGCTTGTGCGAGCTGGTCAAACAAATCATTTATCCGTGGCATCGGATATTTTTTTTTGATGGTGACCATATTGAGGGCTCGATAGTCTATACACAGTATCAGTGTCCCATCCTTCTTCTTGGCGAACAACACTGGCGAACCCCATGGTGAGGAGCTGGCTCGAATAAATCCTTTGTCCAATAACTCCTTTATCTGCTTCTTCAACTCCACCAATTCTGAGGGTGCTAGTTCAATGCTGAATTCTATCTCTCGGTCTGGTGGCATGGCTGGTAGTTCTTCAGGGAACACATCAGGAAACTCGCATACCACTGGAACTTTTCTCAGTTCTGCAATGTCCATTTTGTTCAGTTTTGGTTGCTGTGATCGTGGCCTTTCTTGAGCGGAAACTCTTATTGTCTTGCCGTGATGGTGAGTGAGAATCACTGTCCGATTGAAACAGTCGATGAATCCTTTGTTGGTGGTCAACCAGTCCATCCCTAAAATGACATCCAGTCCTTTACTCTCCAACACGATGAGATTCGCGTGGAATTGTAGTCCTTCGAACTCAATGACCACTCCTCGGCAGTAACCCTGAGCGATTTGCTTATTTCCGGGGGACTTGATGATCATAGATTTTTCCAAGGGAAGTATTGGAAAACCATGTTGCAAAACAAAACTCTTCGAAATGAACGAATGGGAAGCTCCAGAATCAAACAAAACCGTGGCAGGTACTGTGTTGACAGGGAACGTACCGAGCATGATGTCTGGGGCATTCTGCACTTCTTCCCTGGTCACATGGTTCAGGTGACCCTTCCTGTGGTTGTTGTTGGGGTTGAAATTGTTGCGCTTGGGGGCTGGATTGTTTCCACCATTGTTTGGCTTGGGTGCCGAGTTCCTTGGCTTTGGGCACTGCTTAGCATAATGCCCTTCTTGACCACAAGCATAGCAGGTGACCCCTGGACGGTACGTGTACTCCTTGTCCCTGGCATGAAACTGTCCGACGGGCTTTGGATCAGTAGTCGTGGATCTCCTTGCGTCTGTCCTTGGGACCTCAGTCTTGCCTTCGGTTGTTGCGAGCAAGAGTCGTCTTGTCCCTCTTCCGCTTACGGATATCTTCCAGACTACGGCGCTCATTCTCCAAGGTGATGGCCTTGTCCACCAGAGTTTTAAAATCCGGAAAGGTGTGCACAATCAGTTGGCATCTTAGTGCTGGTGCCAGGCCGTCCAGGAATTTTTCCATCTTCTTGCTTTCTGTCATGTGCTCGTCGTAGGCATAACGAGACAGCTGGGTAAACTGACCATTGTATTCTGTCACTGACATGCCTCTCTGCTTCAGGTCATCAAACTCTCTCTTCTTGATCTTTAGGATGCTCCTGGGGATGTGTGCCCCACGGAAGCCTTCCTTGAACTCTTCCCAGGTGATGTTGTGTTCACTAGGATGCATGTGTAGGAAGTTTTCCCACCATGCTGCAGCTGCTCCAGTAAGGTAGTGTGGTGCATAAAGCACCTTCTCATGATCTGAGCACTGAGCAATAATCAGTTTCCTTTCAATGTCACGAAGCCAATCATCGGCTTCCAGTGGCCTATCGGTGTGAGCAAAAGTTGAGGGGCGAGTCTTCTGTAACTCAGATAACTTGGAATGTGGTTGATAGGGTTCACGGTGGTTTCCCATGTTGATGACATGATTCATCATCTCTTGGTGCTGTTGCTGGCTTTGCTCGAAGAGACGGCATACTTGAGACAGGGCTGCTTCGCTGTCTTGTTGACTGGACTGACCCTGAGTGAAATTGTTGCTAGTCTGTGTCCCGTAAACCTCTTCTGGCTGATTGGGCATAGAGCGAGTCCACGGGCGAGACATTTTTCCAGTCTGGGGGTATCATTTTGCAAAACCCATGAGAAAAACTGTGTAGCACAAGGAAAATCTTGCAAAGGCAACAATTTAAAAGACTTCAAGGTTTTTCAAGAAAACATAAATGATTTTGCACGGAGAAGAACTGCTTAACATAAAACTTACACGCGAAAAGCAAACACACGATACAGCACTCAGGATGCGCGTACACATTCCTGACATGTTATTTAGACTAGCGTACTACTCCGGAAGGCAGCAAACACACCAATACAAACTAGCGTACAGATAAAACAGCACATCATACAAGCAGACATAACACGCGGCTACTCGGCGCTCTCAGTCGGAGATGGTGAAGATTTCCTTTCCCTTGCCGATGGCAAGACTCAGCGGTCCAGGAGAATCAACCTCCACCTCCTCTCTAGCTGGCTCCTGGCGCGTAACGCTGCGCTGCGGTGATGGTGCGGGGGCGACTGGTGGTAGAGCGGGTGCGGCAGGCGGTGCGGCTCTGACTGGAGTAGGAGCGATGACTCGGTCGAACTCCTCAGTGGTAGGCAGACGGCGAGCAGTGGCCAAAACGGCCGGTGCATACGAGGCTGAAGACGAGACGAATGTCAGAGGCGGCGCCGTGTTGAGAAGCTCCTTCCTGCTGGCAGGACCGCCCCGGACTAAGTCCATGCGGGCAGCCACAAGATCGTCCACGAGGTTGTCGAAAGACTCCTCCAGAGCCTTGAGATACTCCACAACCATCTCGATGGCTTCATCTCGTTCTCCCCGATGGCAGGCGAACGCATAGTGGCTGGTGTATGGCACATGGCATGGGAGGTAGCGGTAGCGACGAGTCTTCATCGTAGGAAGGATGTCCCGAAGGCGAGCTATCGCCTCACGGGCAGCCATCTGCATGGCATGCCTCTCCGTAGGCATGGCCCTTCCCACAAAACGGAAGTGGCGAGCTGCAGAACGTCCTCCCTTGAATTGCACCACAGCTTGGTGCATAGACACGTCGTCACTGAGCTTGTGCTGGTAGAGCGTGAACTCCGGGCGAGCTGCTGGCCCGATCGCGAGCTTGGTGATGGAGACGAGGAGCTTGACAAACCCCTCGGGCACATTCGTGAACACTCGATTCTCACAGCTGCTGCCAGCCATCTACAAAAGTAGGCAAAAATTCTGAGTAGTCATGTCATAAATTTATGATGACCAACAGAAAATAGCTACGATTGCAAAATGCTGAAAAAGCACAAAAGACGCTAATAACCGATTAGCGATCGCACCTAGTGGCTTCCTACAGTCAGCCTGGCTCTGATACCAAGCTTGTCACGACCGGTTTTTCAATAAAATAATTATTGAGAGACCAATCCCTTTTACGGACCAGTAAGGAAGAATTCCTTCTCACTGGTAGACAATATCTTGGTCACAGAAGAAAAATACCAGGAGTACTAAATATAATACAAGGTTGAACGGAGACTGCCCAACAATTATTACATGCACGCCGGTAAAACAAGACGGCGGATAGGGTGGCAAACTACTAACTCACGATAATAACGGTGGTGGAAATATCACCGCGAAGCGAGTGATATGACTCCTGAAGACTACAGCTCTTCGAGCGTCGGAGTGAGGCTCGAGGAGACTTATTGCGGGTGGCGGAAGCGTATATAAAACAAGTGACCAAAATCCGGGATCGCGCAGGACTGACTGGGACTCCTCTAGGCGTCGGACGCGCTATCAAACTCTTCATCCAAGAGATCGCCTTCGTCAACATCTGGCCAAATCAACAAGCCAGGTGAGTACTATGAAAGTACTCGCAAGACAGTTCGGACATAAGATATAACAAATGTAAACATGAAGCATATGAACAATTAACCAGTGCGTTCAGACATAGAGATAATAAATACTGGGTGCCAAACGAGGGTCTGAATGACTCCTCGAGAGGAAACTGCAGAATAGTAATACCGGTGCCAAGCGAGGGTCTGAATGACTCCTCGAGCGGAAAATGCAGAATAGAAATACTGGTGCCAAACGAGTGTCTGAATGACTCCTCGAGAGGAAAATGCAGAATAGTAATACTGGTGCCAAACGAGTGTCTGAATGACTCCTCTAGAGGAAAATGCAGAATAGTAATACTGGTGCCAAATGAGTGTCTGAATGACTCCTCGAGAGGAAAATGCAGAATAGTAATTGCCACAGTCGGGCGTCGGGGCGACACCACATAAAGGGCTTATAACAGAAAACAAAGGCAGTGCGTGCCACAGTCGGACGTCGGAGCGACATCACATAAAGGGCTTATATTTAAAGTAAGAAACAAGAACACGCCACAGTCGGACGTCTGCGCGACGTCACATAAAGGGCTTATATTGTAGCTTAATAACTCAATAGCTCGGGAACATAAATTATCACAAGCACGAGACAAATATAAAGTTAGTCCATCCACAGGAATAACAATAAACTGGATTTACCACTTGAGCTTGTTCACCGGGGACAAGTTTTCCACGCGGATAGATATGGATATACTGATTACACTAGATCATGGATACGATGACTTGGAAGGAATTGACTCTGCAGAGTTTGTACTTAACCACAGCCAACGGATTTCAGTAGTCACGGGGACTAGTTCCGTCTACGGTGTTTTGGAAGAAACACGTCTAACCAGTACACACCCAATTCAACCTTCCGAAGCCAGGGATCACCCTCGGCAACGTTCAAGAAAAACCTTGAGACGGGGAGGCTACAACCTCGCGTAGCATGGGATCAAATTTCTATACGCGCGCTCTAAGGGGGTGCCCCCCCTCTCGGTCCCAACCGGAAACACCCATGCCCCCTGACCGGATGACTGGCTTTAATCCTGGGCCAAGGTACCATCATCCCGGCCTCTCTGTTTGGTGTGTACACGGAAAGAGGTTACCAACTTACTAAACCGCATCCTGGCAAATGAAACATGTGGTAGCACGGAAGGGGGAAAGAACGATAACGTGACTCCGTCCACGTTAACGTCGAGAAATAGTCGGATGACGCAAGGCTGGTATGCTACAACAGTACCACCTTGCTGCCCTTCATGTCACCACATGATTAGGCCATCTCTCATCAGAGATCATCGCAACTATGGAACATGCGGGGAAAAGAACGATAACGTGACTCCGTCCACGTTAACGTCGGAGAAAGTCGGATGACGCAAGGCTGGTATGCTACAACAGTACCACCTTGCTGCCCTTCATGTCACCACATGATTAGGCCATCTCTCATCAGAGATCATCGCAACTTTGGAACATGCGGGTAGTTGCCTTACAAGCAACGAGGTTTTTACCGACACTCATATGCCACGCACAAACTTCCACGCAAACATGCAAAACACCTGTCATATCAAATGTTCAAAACATGCTTGCCTGGTTCGGAGAAGTCGGAGTCTAGCTCGGCGAAGTTCGCGGCTCCGTCACCTCTTCCGGAACCTACGGCAATCACGAAAACGGGCACTAACGTGAAAACCAATGGGTGCACAGAAACTTCTCCAAATATTTTTCAAATAAATCCATAAAAAACTAGACAAAATTTTAAGACTGTCAGAAAAAGAATCACTCAAAAATCCCTTTTTATTAAAAAGTTATAAAGGTTTCTGTCCAGGGACTTATCTGTAATGAAACAGAAAAGTTCCAGGGTTTAAACTGAGAAAACAGAAAACGCTTCGGAATGAAATGCGCTAGCTAAAGAGGGAAAGCGTATTTTGCCCGAAGGCGCCAACAGAAAACGGTTCGCGAAAGAATAGAACAGAGGCTGACATGCGGGGTCCACATGTCAGGTTTGAAAAGCTCGCCGGCGCCCGAAGACTGCGGTGGACGCCGGCGTCGAACCACGGCGAGTTAGGAGGATCGGAGGGTACCAAGAGCTTCAGCGTCTTCTTCCGCGTCGGTGGGTGGTGGACTCGACCAACGGGGAGCACCACGTCGACGGCGACACTTTCTCCGGCGGGCGGCGGCTCGGGTGGTGGTGGAGAACTCCGGTGGAGGGCTGCAAACTTCGAATTGAAGCGCGGGTCAGAAAGAGGGATGCATGGTGAAGCTACTGGCAAGAGAAGGGAGGCGGAGGTGCACACACGGGGGCGAATCGAGCTGGATCCCGTGGCGGGTCGCGGCGGCCGGAGTCGAGGAAGGAGACCTCCTCGGGGCTCTTCCAGTGGCTAGGCGTGCTCTAGGTGGAGTGCAGGGATGGTGGGTGCTCGAGTTGAAGCTCGGGGCCTCTATTTATAGGCGGATCGACGGGGTGGCCGTGAACGGAGAATCTCCGGCGAGCGATTACGGCGATGCAGTGGATTGGCAGGAGGTTTGAGTGGCCAGGCAGCATCAGTGGAGGTTACTGGTGTCATTCCACAGCTAAACGGAGTTGGTCTTGGCGTAATGGCGTCGGTCCACGGTGAGATGACCGCACGGGCTCGACGGCGGCAGAGAGCGCGCTCCGCGCCCTGCGGTTCACGACGAGGGTGGCAGCGCGTTCGGGGGAGTGGAAGGCCACGCGGCGAGCTCCGGTGGTTTGGGCGGCGCTGGGTGGCGCCGTCAGCGCCGTGCCTCCCGCTGGCGGCCGCAAAGCCGCCGCTGGCGTCGGTCACGGGGCGGCGCACCTTCTGCTGCTCGTCGCCGACGTCCGCAAGGTGCCAGGCGTTCGTGCGGTGCAGGAACAAGAGGGAGGGGACGGGGAGCAAGGCGACACAGTGGCACTGGTGAGATCGACGCCGGGTTCTGAAGAAAACGACAGTGCACTGCAATGTTCTCTGAACTTAACTGAAACTTGACATTGACAATGCACTGCAGGTGTTCGACAGAATGATTTGGCAATGAGAAATTTTTTCTGGGGCTGTAACTTGGTGAGGTGACCACTCAATGCACCCAGAGGCTGCCTGATTTTACTTGGAATTTTTGGAGAAAGGTTTTGAATGAATTTCACCAAATTTGACAAATCTGGTCCAAACTTGCAGCAAGTGTAGTTTGAAAAATTTGAACTGAAGACCAGTGGATCTTCATGGATCTTGGTTGAGGGTTCAAAGGACTAGGAGGGGAAAAGGTTTGGGGGCAAAAATCAAAGCAGAAAGTGTAGCTCCTTTGTAAATCACCAATGGCTAGAAAAGAAGACAGAAATTCATTTGAATAAGATTTAAATGGAAATAATCACATGGGGAGGTTCAACTTGCTGGATTTGATGCAAATCATGATCCAAAGGTGAGGGAAGGGTTAGGAGAGAGTATTTGCACTAAGGCCATGGCAAGAGGGAATTGTTGAAAGTGGCAAAGGATTATTCCAAAAGCCATAGTGCAAATTTCAAAGAGATTTTCAAAAGGCATTTTTCCAAATTGAAAAGTATTTTGTCTTGAGTCCAAATGAAAAGCAAGAACCTCCAAGACCCAAAAACAGATCTTGGGTGAATCCAAATAAAACTTTTGCCATAAAAAAAATTTTGAAAGGGAGAGTTCTTTTGAAGAAAAATTTAAATCACCTCCCTCAAGTCAAATAATTGTTTTTTGAAAAATCCAAATAAAAACTTGGGTGTCACACAACGCCAAGCTGACCCTGTTCTTCGAGGGTGTTCTTGGGGCCCTGGAGCAGTTCAGCTCCACCAGGGCGACTTTCCTGGCCAATGAGGCCCAGAGGCTTTGCCGGGGCGCCATGACCAAGGTTCTCACCAAGGTGGTGTACTGGAACCCCTCCCTCGACTTCGACGCCGCGCTGGAGAGCTTGCTGGAGGATGTGGACCTCGCGCCGCTCAAGGAGCGTATCAAGCCTGTCATCAGCCGCATCGATGGAGTCCGGAGGGTAGAGGGCCAGCGCCGGGACTAGGCGCCCCGTTTCTTTTCGTTGCTGCAGGTTCACAACCAAGACAATTTTTATCTTTAGTTAGAATTGCGGCAACAAGTGATGTAATATAACTCTGTAGTGCTTTTGATATTATGCATGTTACTTTCCTGTTCAATCCCCCCTTTGTATGTTCACCCTACGTTAATCGGGTAGGCTTGCCAGCGCATAAACCCAGGGCACGGTGCCTGGAGGACAGATCCCCGACGGCCTGCCGGGTGTGCTTGCTGCCAGGCAAACCACCTTACCACTCTCAACGCGACCGCTCAAACTATCGAGCTTGACTCGAGTCAGAATCGAGAGTGTTGCCAATTGCGGAAGGCTACCGTGCCGTTCTCGACGCGGCCGCTTAAGCTGTTGAGCGGACTCGAAAGAGAGTAAGGGCATTGCCAATAGCGGAATGGCCCCATTGCGTGCAGGTTTTCCATACAAAGAACGAGATCTCCGAGGGGAATAACCTTATATAAAAAGGAAACATTTAAAGTTTGGCATGACTTAGATTTCCTGTCGCCGCACTGGCGCCCTTCGCGCTTGCAGGTAGCGCCGTTCTCTTGGCCGTCTTGTTCTTTAGAAGCCATGGCCACGAGGAACTACTAAGATGGCCGCTAAACCAGATTCTCACAACTGCGCCCCCTACCTGGCGCGCCAAAGATGTCGGGGAAACGACACCTATGGGATCACCGGAATCCCTTCTACGGTTGGCGGGCGCGGGGTTGTGAGAAGAGTAGGTTTAGGAGCTAGCACAAAGATCATCTACCCAGGTTCAGGCCACGAGGATGCGTAATACCCTAGTCCTGCCTTGGTGTGTATTTCAGAGTGTTCTTGAGCTCTCGAACTAGCTACGGTGGCTGCGTAGTTCCAAAGAGCCGAATCCCTCTTCAGTATGCCTCGGGCCTCCTTTTATAGTCGAAAAGGGGTCACCATAGTGGCACACAGGAGGTGGAAAGGTGTACAGTGCGCGAGCTTATCGCCCGGCATTACGGGACAAAGCACATTAAATGCGCTACTTAGGTGTCCATTCGCTTTATCGGGGGCGGGAACGAGGCCCGTCCTGTCCGTCGCTGCTGTGCCTTGCCTCGACACGCGCCCAGGCCAGCGATGTGTGCAGCGCCATGTAGGCAGGCAGGCTGCTGAGGTGGCGCGGTGGTGGAGCCTTCATGAAGATCTGCATGCCACCACGCAGGTGCTTGCTGGGTCGGTGTAGAGGTCGCTCGTCGCCACGCAGGATCCTGCCCAGCTGGTTGAGGTAGCAGCTGCATGGGGATTGTGGTGGAGTCTTGGCTGGTGCGGGCCTAGTTGTGGCCCTGCTGATGCCCTCAGCAAGGGTCTTGCCGGGGGGGGGGGGCAAGGGTCTTGCCGTGGCGCTGCGGTCGTCCCGGGCAAGGCGCTTGCCGGGGGTCTTGTGGATTTCCTCGGCTAGGATCCCGTAGAGGGCCGTCATCTTCTAGTCCTCATCTGATCCCGTATTTTTATGATCTTGACAAAGATCTGCAGGCCACCGCGGAGGTGCCTCCCGAGCCCTGGTTCCAATGTAGTTGTTGACGGTGTTTGGAACCCTTGGGCTCAAGGGTGGCTCGCTCTGCTGGCGTTGGGCAAGTTGCCCCGGCAAAGCTCTTGCCGGGACCGCGGAGGTCGTCCAAGCAAGGGTCCTGCCGGGGGGGGGGGGTCCACCTCGCCCCTTTGCTCTTTGTATTTCTGGTCTTGGCATTGCCTCGGTTGTCTTGTGCTTCGGCTTCTCTCCGGCTTCCCTCCTCTGCCCTGCTATGTGCGGCCGCGACACGCGGCTCTGACTGCCCGTGCACAAGTAAAGGGGTTAAAAGGAGAGCCCCTACTTTTGTACACCGACAGCTTCCTCTCCTTCTTGGGTATGTGCGTGGCAAGATCATGTTCACAGTTTTTACCTCAGGAGGGAATTGCTTCTGGCTGCGAGGCTCGTCATCGTCCTTGCTGCGGGGGCCCTCGCCTTGCTCCTCGGCTGTGAGTTTGCCAGCCTGTTTGATCACCCAGGAGTTACGGTTGGTGTGGTTGGCGGGCTATTCTGGGGTGCCGTGGATCTGGTAGGGCCTATCCAGGATTTTGTCGAGCGCGGTCGGGCCGTCCCTGTTCCCTTTAGAGGGTTTCTTCCGCGGTCCCGATTTTGAGTTGCTAAATCCGACATTTACTGCCGTGTCCTCAGCTTCACCACCGTTGTGCCGGCACTTGTTCTTGTTGCGTCGTTGATACGTCTCCAACGTATCTATAATTTTTGATTGTTCCATGCTGTTATATTATCAATCTTGGATGTTTTATAATCATTTTATAGTCATTTTATATCATTTTTGGCACTAACCTATTGACATGGTGCCAAGTGCCAGTTGGTGTTTTCTGCATGTTTTTTACATTGCAGGAAATCAATACCAAACGGAGTCAAAATGCAACAAAACTTCACAAAGATTTTTTATGGACCAGAAGACACCCAATGGGCCAAGGCAGCGCCTGGGGGTGCTCCGAGGGGAGCACAACCCACCAGGGTGCACTAGGAGGCCCATGCGCGCCCTGGTGTGTTGTGCCCTCCTCGGATGCCCCCGGACCGCCTCTTTGCTCCATAAATACCCCAATATTCCAGAACCCCTAGGGGAGTCGAAGAAAATCAATTCCAGCCGCCGCAGAGTCCAGAACCACCAGATCCAATATAGACACCATCACGGAGGGGTTCACCACTTCCATTGGTGCCTCTCCAATGATGCGTGAGTAGTTCTTGGTAGACCTTCGGATCCGTAGTTAGTAGCTAGATGGCTTCCTCTCTGTCGCTGGATTCTCAATACAATGGTCTCTTGGAGACCCATATGATGTAACTCTTTTTGTGGTGTGTTTGTTGGGATCGGATGAACTTTGAGTTTATGATCAGATCTTTCTTTTTATATCCATGAAAGTTATTTGAGTTTCTTTGATCTCTTATATGCATGATTTCTTATAGCCTCGTATTTGTTCTCCGATATTTGGGATTTGTTTGGCCAACTAGATCTATTTATCTTGCAATGGGAAGAGGTGTTTTGTAGTGGGTTCGATCTTATGGTGCTTGATCCCAGTGACAGAAGGGGAACTGACACGTATGTATTGTGGCTACTAAGGATAGAATGATCGGGGTCTATTTCTACATAAATAGATCTTGTCTACATCATGTCATTGTTCTTATTGCATTACTCCGTTTCTCCATGAACTTAATACACTAGATGCAGGTTGGATAGCGGTCGATGTGTGGAGTAATAGTAGTAGATGCAGGCAGGAGTCGGTCTACCAATCTTGGACGTGATGCCTATGTAATGATCATTGCCTGGATATCATCATGATTATTTGATGTTCTATCAATTGCCCAACAGTAATTTGTTTACCCACTGTTTTCTATTTTTCTCGAGAGAAGCCACTAGTGAAACCTACGACCCCAGGGTCTCTTTCTCATATATTTGCCTTTGTGATCTAATTTTCCTTTGCTTTTATTTTCAGATCTATTAAACCAAAAATACAAAAATACCTCGCTGCATTTTATTCTTATTTATTTTATTTGGCGTTCGATCTATCAATCTACTACAAATTATTCATGTCCGTTTGCCTATCTTGAGGCGCCGCTACCCGAAAGGGATTGACAACCCCTTTTACACGTCGGGTTGCAAGTATTTGTGCAGGGGCTGTTTACGTTGTGTTGCTTGGTTCTCCTACTGGTTCGATAAACTTGGTCTCATAACTGAGGGAAATACCTACCGCCGTTGTGCTGCATCATCCCTTCCTCATTGGGGAAATACTGACGTAGCTTCAAGACGCATCAAAAGGAATTTCTGGCGCTGTTGCCGGGGAGGATCATCAACATATACCAGGTTCCTAATCACAAATCTCATCTCCTCGCGATTTACATTATTTTCCATTTTCCTCTCCCCCACTTCACAAAAATTTGCCGTTTTATTCACCCTCTTTTTCTCGTTCGCCTTTTTCTTGCCGGATCTATTTTTGTGTGTGTTCTTGTTTGCATAGTCATTATGTCTCAAAGAAAATATTATGATGTCCCTTACCCCAATATTTTGCTTAAAATTGAGAAAAGTACCAAGGAATATATAACTACACAATTTGAGCATAATAAGTATTTTACCGCGGAACTTAAGGAGCACTCCGTTGTGCTAGATGCTATAACAAAACAATTTGATGATATTAGTAGAGAAGTTTGCAATCTCCAATCTAAGTATGCTTTTGCCGAAAGTTTGCTAGGAAAAATATCCGATGCACAAGCTACCCTAGTAAATCAAATAGCTGCTAAACCAATCTCGTTAGAAGATAAAAATGATGATCTTAAAGTGATTGGTGTTTCTTCTATTGATTCCTTGTTTAGTAAAGTTAAGATTGATGAAAAAGGACTGGAAAAGAGTCAACTTTAGCTAGAAGGCGTCCCGGTAATTCGGAGGGTGAAAATCTTGTTGAGAAAATTGATAAAAGTGGGTTTGAAGAGGTCAAGACTTTAACTAGTGATGTGCCCACTCTTTTGATTACAAAGACTTTATTTATGATAGTTGCTCTTTGATTGATTGTATTTATTTGTTGCAATCCATGATAAATTCACCCCATGCTTATGAACAAAATAAAGCTTTTACTAAACATATTGTTGATGCTATGATGAAAGCTTTGGAAAAAATTGGAATTAGAAGTTTCAATTCCTAGAAAATTGCATGATGAATGGGAACCTATTATCAAAGTCAAGATTAAAAATTATGAGTGTTTTGCTTTGTGTGACTTGGGTGCTAGTGTTTCTACAATTACGAAATCTTTAAGTGATGTGCTTGGTCTTACCGATCTTGAAGAATGCTCATTAAATTTGCATTTGGCAGATTCTATGATTAAAAAGCCTATGTGAAGAATTAAAGATGTTCTTATTCTTGCAAATAGGAATTATGTGCCCATAGATTTTATAGTTCTTGATATTGATTGCAATCTGTCTTGTCCTATTATTCTTGGTAGACCGTTTTTACGCATTATTGGTGCCGTGATTGATATGAAAGAAGGCAATATTAAGTTTCAATTTCCGTTTAGGAAGGGTATGGAACACTTTCCTAGAACAAGAATTAGGCCACTATATGAATCAATCATGAGGGCATCTTATGGATCTCAAAACAAAGATGACAAAACTTAGATCCTTGCTTTATGCCTAGCTAAGGGCATAAAACTATAGCGCTTGTTCGGAGGCAACCCAAGGAATAAAATTTATTTTTGCTTTTTGCTTTCTGTTCTTGAGTGTTTGCACAATTATGGTACTGTTATGATTGTGTTTTTAATGTTTAATTAATGTTTGTGCCAAGTAGAACCTTAGGATCTTCTTGGGTGATAGTTGTTAATCTTGCTGAAAAACAGAAACTTTTGCGTCCAAGGTTAGAATTTTAAAAAATCACAGAAGCGACGAAAAACTCTAATTTTTTTACTTTAGGTTTATATACAAATTGCTCAGGTTGTCCTTTTTTCCAATTTTTTTGGAGTTATAGAGGTATTCGAACAATTCAGATTGCTACAGACTGTTCTGTTTTTGACGGATTCTCTTTTCTTTGCGTTGTGTGCTTGTTTTGATGATTCTATGGTTTTTCTGACGAGTTTTTGCCATAGAAAAGTTGGAATACAATAGATATAATGCAAGAATAAAATATGAATAGGTTGCAACATTACTTATAATAGTGATTTATTTTCTTATACTAATGGATCTCACAAAGGTTTTGTTGAGTTTTGTGTGATTGAAGTTTTGAAGTTTTGGGTTATCTTACGATGGATGAAGGAATAAGGAGTAAGAAGAGCCTAAGCTTGGGGATGCCCCGGCACCCAAGCTATTATCCAAAGAGAGCAAGAAACTAAGCTTGGGGATGCCCCGAGTGGCATCCCCTCTTTCTTCTAACGACCATCGGTATTTTACTCGAAGCTATATTTTTATTCGTCACATACTATGTGTTTTGCTTGGATCGTCTTGTATGATATGAGTCTTTGCTTTTTTTTTCTTTGTGTTTTAAGTCTTGATTCCTTGCTGGACACACCTATTTCAGAGAGCCAAAATTATGCCATGACCTGTTAGAATTGCTCTCTATGCTTCACTTAAATTTTTATGAGCTATGAATTTGCGCTAGTGCTTCACTTATATCTTTGTTTAGTACGGTGTGCTTTAGTATTTTTGAAGAAATGCTCTCTTGCTTCACTTAGATTTATTTGAGAGTTAGTAATTTTTTTTGAATAAATTCTCTCTTGCTTCACTTAAATTAATTTGTGAGAAAGAAATTTTATGCTCATGATCTTTACTTATATTTGTATGAGCTTATCAAAAGCAACACATGAAAATTAGTTCCAAAGTGATAGATATCCAAGAAGGATATAATAAAAACTTCCATGAAGATCATTGGACAAAATAAACTTGAGTCTTAGTAATAGTTTTGAGATATGATGATGCGATATGTGTGTCATGTTGATGAGTAATTATGCTTTAGTAAGAATATTGGTGTTAAGGTTTGTGATTCCCTATGCAAGCACAAATGTCTATAGTCATGCAATGAAATTATATCCTACTTGTGGTGCATTATTCGGTGTTAATTATGCTTAATGCTCGCTTATGAGATTAATTGTTTCTTGGTTGTTCGCTTCTCAATCGTTTGCTAGCCTACATTTTGCACTAAGTATGATCTCTACTTGTGCATCCAAAAACCTTTAAACCAGTTTTGCCACATGAGTCCACTATATCTACCTATATGCGGTATTCTTTTGCCGTTCTAAGCAAATTTGTATGTGCCATCTCTAATTTTCAAAATAAACTTCTCTTTTATGAGTTCGTACCGCTCGCGGAGCGGTGAGGGGTGGTTAATATTTTCCATGCTAGATGTGTTATTCTCACGATGAGTGTTTATTCACTTGTCATTGCACGAGAGTAAGGCAAAGTTATTAGGGATGCCCAGTCCCGAAATGAAAAATGAATTTACTTTATGTTGTCAAATAATAAATTCCTTGGAAAGTGTTGGTATGGAAGGCAACCGTGGATACCGCAAGCCATGGAAAGTGAAAGTATGATGGAAAAAGGAATAAACTTTATTTTCCGTTTGGGAACCGCCTATGATATATCTAGCATGGAAAGTGTTGGGAACTCTAAGTAGTTTTCGTTGGTGGGAAAGGCACACCTCCCAAAATGTTTTTATCTCTAAGTTTTTCGCTTTGAGCTCTGGCACCTCTACAAATCCCTACTTCCCTCCGCGAAGGGCCTTTCTTTTACTTTATGCAATTTTTATTTTTTGAATTTGAGTCTCCATCTTCTCTTATAAAAGCACCAACTAGGAGGCACGATGATCGTACTTGAGAATTGGGTGTAGCTAATATATGAGTGTGTTTCATGAATGGATCAATGATTGAGCATGATGGGCTAGGGATAACTTATTTTAGCGTTGATATTTTTAAAGACATGGTTGCTTGTTGGTATGCTTGAGTATTTAAGTTATCATGTCAAAACTAGACTATTGCTTTCAATCACATAAAAGTCCAAATGTCCATGCTATAAAGAAAAGAATATGAGATGACATGTTAGGCAACATTCCACATCAAAAATTATGTTTTTATCATTTACCTACTCGAGGACGAGCAGGAATTAAGCTTGGGGATGCTGATACGTCTCCAACGTATCTATAATTTTTGATTGTTCCATGTTGTTATATTATCAATCTTGGATGTTTTATAATCATTTGATATCATTTTTTGGTACTAACCTATTGACATAGTGCCAAGTGCCAGTTGCTGTTTTTTTGCATGTTTTGCGCTTCCTCTCCTTCTTGGGTATGTGCGTGGCAAGATCATCATCCTTGCTGCGGGGGCCCTCGCCTTGCTCCTCGGCTGTGAGTTTGCCAGCCTGTTTGATCACCTAGAAGTTACGGTTTTTGTGGTTGGCGGGCTTTTCTGGGGTGCCGTGGATCTGGCAGTGCCTATTCAGGTTTTTGTCGAGCGCGGTCGGGTCGTCCCTGTTCCCTTTAGAGGGCTTCTTCCGCGGTCCCGATTTTGAGTTGTTGAATCCGACATTTGCTGCTATGTCCTCAGCTTCACCATCGTTGTGCCGGCGCTTGTTCTTGTTGTGTCGTTGATACGTCGCCAACGTATCTATAATTTTTGATTGTTCCATGCTGTTATATTATCAATCTTGGATGTTTTATAATCATTTTATAGTCATTTTATATCATTTTTTGGCACTAACCTATTGACATAGTGCCAAGTGCCAGTTGCTATTTTCTGCATGTTTTTTACATTGCAGGAAATTAATACCAAACGGAGTCGACATGCAACGAAAATTCACAAAGATTTTTTATGGACCAGAAGACACCCAATGGGCCAAGGCAGCGCCTGGGGGTGCTCCGAGGGGAGCACAACCCACCAGGGCGCTAGGAGGTCCAGGCGCGCCCTGGTGGGTTGTGCCCACCTCGGGTGCCCCCGGACCGCCTCTTTGCTCTATAAATACCCCAATATTCCAGAACACCTAGGGGAGTCGACGAAAATCAATTCCAGCTGCCGCAGAGTCCAGAACCACCAGATCCAATCTAGACACCATCACGGAGGGGTTCACCACTTCCATTGGTGCCTCTCCAATGATGCGTGAGTAGTTCTTTGTAGACCTCCGGGTCCGTAGTTAGTAGCTAGATGGCTTCCTCTCTCTCGTTGGATTCTCAATACAATGGTCTCTTGGAGATCCATATGATGTAACTCATTTTGCGGTGTGTTTGTTGGGATCGGATGAACTTTGAGTTTATGATCAGATCTATCTTTTTATATCCATGAAAGTTATTTGAGTTTCTTTGATCTCTTATATGCATGATTGCTTATAGCTTCGTATTTCTTCTCCGATATTTGGGTTTTGTTTGGCCAACTAGATCTATTTATCTTGGAATGGGAAGATGTGTTTTGTAGTGGGTTCGATCTTACGGTGCTTGATCCCAGTGACAGAAGGGGAACCAACACCTATGTATTGTTGCTACTAAGGATAAAATGATCGGGGTCTATTTCTACATAAATAGATCTTTTCTACATCATGTCATCGTTCTTATTGCATTACTCCGTTTCTCCATGAACTTAATACACTAGATGCAGGCTGGATAGCGGTCGATGTGTGGAGTAATAGTAGTAGATGTAGGCAGGAGTCGGTCTACTAATCTTGGACGTGATGCCTATGTAATGATCATTGCCTGGATATCATCATGATTATTTGATGTTCTATCAATTGCCCAATAGTAATTTGTTTACCCACTGTTTTCTATTTTTCTCGAGAGAAGCCACTAGTGAAACCTACGACCCCCGGGTCTCTTTCTCATATATTTGCCGTTGCGATCTAATTTTCCTTTTCTTTTATTTTCAGATCTATTAAACCAAAAATACAAAAATACATTGTGTTGCGAGTATTATTTCGTGTTCGATCTATCAATCTACTACAAATTATTCACGTCTGTTTGCCTATCTTGAGGCGCCGCTACCCGAAAGGGATTGACAACCCCTTTTACACGTCGGGTTGCGAGTATTTGTGCAGGGGCTGTTTACGTTGTGTTGCTTGGTTCTCCTACTAGTTCGATAACCTTGGTCTCATAACCGAGGGAAATACCTACCGCCGCTGTGCTGCATCATCCCTTCCTCTTTGGGGAAATACCGACGTAGCTTCAAGCCGCATCAGTCGTGGTTTCCCGTTTCTGTCCCGGACTTGTGAGGTGCCAGGGTCTTCGGGGTTGTTGCTTCTACGAGCCAACTAGCTGTCTTTGCCCGCACAAAAGCGGGTCATGAGTGAGGTAAGGGCCAACATTGTCTTTGACTTATCTTGGCCGAGCTGACGAGCTAGCCATTCATCCTGAATGTTGTGTCTGAACACGGCTATCGCCTCAACATCCGGACAGTCGATGATTTGGTTCTTCTTAGTCAAGAACCGATTCCAAAATTTCCGGGTTGACTCACCAGGCTGTTGGACCACGTGGCTCGGGTCATCGACATCTGGAGGCCGAACATAAGTGCCTTGAAAGTTAGCTCGGAAAGCATCCCCGAGCTCTTCCCATCTCCCTATGGATTTTTTGGGGAGGTTGTTCAACCAATGAGCAACCAACTAAGCTTGGGGATGCCCCCGAGTGGCATCCCCGCTTTCTTCCAACAACTATCGATATTTTACTCGAGGCTAAATTTTTATTCATCACATGATATGTGTTTTGCTTGGAGCGTCTTGTATGATATGTGTCTTTGCTTGGTTTATTTTGTGTTTTAAGTCATCAATCCTTGCTGGACAAACCTAATTGAGAGAGAGCCAAAATTATGTCATGATTTGTTAGAATTTCTCTCTATGCTTCACTTAAATCTTTTATGTGCTAGGACTTGCTCTAGTGCTTCACTTATATCTTTTTTAGCATGGTGTGCTTAGTATTTTTTTGAAGAAATACTCTCTTGCTTCACTTAGATTTATTTGAGAGTTAGTAAAATTTTGAAGAAATTCTCTCTTGCTTCACTTAAATTATTTTGAGAGAAATAAAATTGTTATGCTCATGATCTTCACTTATATTTGTTTGAGCTTATGAAAAGCAACACATGAAAATTAGTCCCAAAGTGATAGATATCCAAGAAGGATAAAGAAAAAGAAAATGTCATGAAGATCATTGGACAAAATAAACTTGATTCTTAGTAATAGTTTTGAGATATGATGTTGTGATATGTGAGTTATGTTGATGAGTAATTGTGCTCTAGTAAAAATATTGGTGTTAAGGTTTGTGATTCCCTAATAATCATGCAATGAAAATTATATCGTACTCGTGGTGCATTATTCGGTGTTAATTATGCTTAATGCTTGCTTATAAGATTATTCGTTTCTTGGTTGGTTGCTTCCCAACCTTTTGCTAGCCTTCACTTTGCACTAAGTATGATCTCTACTTGTGCATCCAAAATCCTTTAAACCTGTTTTGCCACATGAGTCCACTATATCGACCTATATGCGGTCTTTTGCCGTTCTAAGCAAATTTGCATGTGCCATCTCTAATTTTCAAAATAAACTTCTCTTTTGTGTGTTTGTTTCGCTCACGGAACGGTAACAGGTGGCTAATATTTTCCATGCTGGATGTGTTATTCTCAAGATGAGTATTTATTCATTTGTCGTTGCACGAGAGTAAGGCGAAGGTTTTAGGGATGCCCAGTCCCGAAATGCAAAAATGAATTTACTTTATGTTGTCAAATAATAATTCCTTGGAAAGTGTTGGTATGGAGGGCACCCGTGGATACGGTTAGCCATGGAAAGTGAAAGAATGGTGGAAAAAGGAATAAACTTTATTTTCGGTTTGGGAACCGCCTATGGCATATCTAGCATGGAAAGTATTGGGAACTCTAAGTCATTTTTGTTGGTGGGATGGATACACCTCACAAAATGTTTTTATCTCTAATCTTTCAGCTTTCAGCTGCTTCTGCTTCTTCTTCAGGCTTCGTGTAGTGGCTATAAGTTGCCGCTTGAACCGTTCTTGATCCAGCGGGTCCTCAGGGACGATGAAATCCTCAGCTCCGAGGCTGACCTCCTCTTCGGAGAGAGGGAGGTGGTTGTTGTTCTTGGAGTCATTGAGGTCCTCGGGGTCATACCGATCCTCGTGCCCTCCGAGTCATCGATCTGTTGCTCGGGGGCAACGTGGTCGCCGAGGTCTTCCATATTGTCCGGGGTATCATTTTCTCTGGTGCCCGTGTTGCTTTCCCTGCCCCTACGCCCCTTGGATCGTCTACGCTGTCGTCGATGTTTGGGCGGCCCCTCGCCGGGCTTATCGCCATCTTTTCTGGGGGTGCCGTTGCCGTTCTTCCCATTGGTGCCATCACCCTTATCATTGGGGGTGTTCACCATACAGACATCGTAGGTGGAGGTGGTCGTCCATCATCCAGTAGTGGGAGGGGTAGTAGCAGTATGTGTCGTGGCATCGACATCTTCATCCATGTCGTCGGCCTCCTTAGAAGCGTAGTTCAGCATGTCAGTTAAATCTTCGACTGTGGCTACTAAGTGGGTGGTGGGTAGGACGTAAAATTCCCCATGGCCTGCCTCAAGACCAATCCGAGCATAGGTCTGATGCGTCCATTTTGCATCATGTTTTCCTACTGTTATTTATATTGTTTTTATGCATAATAATGCCTTTTGGAGTAATTCTAATGCCTTTTCTCTCATAATATGCAAGGTTCACACTAAGAGGGAGAATACTGACAGCTGGAATTCTGGACCTGAAAAAGCTACATCAGGCTACCTATTCTGCACAACTCCAAATGAGCTGAAACTTCACAAAGATTTCTTATGGAATATATAAGAATTATTGGAGCAAATAAGTGATACATCTCCAATGTATCTATAACTTTTTATTGTTCCATGCTATTATATTATCTATCTTGGATGTTTTATATGCATTTATATGCTATTTTATATGATTTTTGGGACTAACCTAGTAACATAGAGCCCAGTGCCAGTGCCGGTTTCTGTTTTTCCTTGTTTCTGAGTTTCGCAGAAAAGGAATATCAAACGGAGTCCAAATGAGCTGAAAATTTATGGTGATTTTTTATGGATCAGAAGAAGCCCCCGAAGCAAAAGAGTTGGGCTAGAAGAGACATGAGGCCTCCACAAGGGTAGAGGGCGCTCCCTACCCCCCTGGGGGCGCCCTCCGGTCTTGTGGGCTCCTCGTGGACCCCCTGACTTCTTCTCGACACCAAAATTTCCTATAAATATAGAAACCCCGAGAAATAAACCTAGATCGGGAGTCCCGTTGCCGCAAGCATCTGTAGCCACGAAAAACCAATCGGGTGCCCGTTTTGGCACCCTGTCGGAGGGGGAAACCATCACCGGTGGCCATCTTCATCATCCCGGCGCTCTCCATGACGAGGAAGGAGTAGTTCACCCTCGGGGCTGAGGGTATGTACTAGTAGCTATGTGTTTGATCTCTCTCTCTCTCTCATGTTCTTGATTTGGCACGATCTTGATGTACCACGAGCTTTGCTACTATAGTTGAATCATATGGTGTTTCTCCCCCTCTACCTTCTTGTTATGAATTGAGTTTTACCTTTGAGGTTTCACTATTATCGGATTGAATACTAGTATTGGATTTGAGAACACTTGATGTATGTCTTGCGTGGGATACCCGTGGTGACAATGGGGTGTTCTATTGATTCACTTGATGTATGTTTTGGCATTCAACTCGCGGATTCCCGAGGTGACATTGTGGTAATCTATGCATAGGGGTTGATGCACGTTTTCGTCCTTGTTTCTCCGGTAGGAATCTTGGGGCACTCTTGGAGGTTCTTTATGTTGGATTGAATATTATGAATCTAAAGTTGTTTGATGCATATCATATAATTGACCCACGGATACTTGTGGTGACATTGGAGTATCTAAGTGACATTAGGGTTGATTGATGTGTGTCATATGGTGTTATTTTACTACGAACTATAGGGCTGTTTGTGACACTTATATGAATAGCCCAATGGATTCATCGGAAAGAATAACTTTGAGGTGGTTTCGTACCCTACAAGAAATTTCATCTTACGTTCTCCGCGATAGGAGCTTTGGAGTGACTTTTGTTGCACGTTGAGGGAGTGCCATATGATCTAATTATGTTATCATTATTGAGAGAACTTGCACTAGTGAAAGTATGAACCCTAGACCTTGTTTCGAAGCATTGCAATACCGTTTTTGCTCACTTTTGTTACTAATTACCTTGCTGTTTATATATTTTCAAATTAAAAAACCTATATCTATCATCCATATTACACTTGTATCACCATATCTTCGCCGAACTAGTGCACCTATACAGTTTACCATTGTATCGGGTGTGTTGGGGACACAAGAGACTCTTTGTTATTTGGTTGCAGGGTAGTTTGAGAGAGACCATCTTCATCCTACGCCTCCCACGGATTGTCATCCACTTGAGAGAAATTTTCTACTGTCCTACAAATCTCTGCGCTTGGAGGCCCAACACGAGTCTACAAGAAGAAGGTTGCGTAGTAGACAACAATAAGTACCAGAGGGGGCCCACCAGGTGGGCACAACCCTTGCCAACCTGGGCGCGCTAGGGAGCCCAGGCATGCCCTGGTGGGTTGTGCCCTCCTCAGCCCACCTCCAATGCCCCTCTTCTGGTGTATAAGCCATTTTGACCTATAAAAAATAAGGGGAAGACTTTCAGGACGAAGCTCCACCGTCTCGAGGCGGAACTTGGGCAAGAGCTATTTTGCCCTCTGGCGGAGCGATTCCGCGGGGGGAACTTCCCTCCCGGAGGGGGAAATCATCATCATCATCATCACCAACAACTCTCCCATCTTGGGGAGAGCAATATCCTTCAACATCTTCAATAGTACCATCTCCTCTCAAACCCTAGTTCATCTCTTGTGTTCAATCTTTGTATCGGAACTATAGATTGGTGCCTGTGGGTGACTAGTAGTGTTGATTACATCTTGTAGTTGATTACTATATGGTTTATTTGGTGGAAGATTATATGTTCAGATCCATTATGCTATTTAATACCCCTGTGATCTTGAGCATGATTATCATTTGTGAGTAGTTGCTTTTGTTCTTGAGGTCACGGGAGAAATCTTGTTGCAAGTAATCATGTGAACTTGATATGTGTTCGATATTTTGATGGTATGTATGTTGTGATTCCCTTAGTGGTGTATTGTGAATGTCGACTACATAACACTTCACCATATTTGGGCCTAACGGAATGCATTGTGGAGTAGTTGTTATATGATGGGTGGCGAGAGTGACAGATGCTTAAACCCTAGTTTATGTGTTGTTCCGTAAGGGAATGATTAAGTTTAATGCTATGGTTAGAATTTATTCTTAATACTTTTCTCGTTGTTGCAGATGCTTGCGAGGGGGTTAATCATAAGTAGGAGGTTTGTTCAAGTAAGAACACCACCTAAGCACCGGTCCACCCACATATCAAATTATCGAAGTAGCGAACACAAATCAAACCAACATGATGGAAGTGACTAGATGAAATTCCCGTGTACCCTCAAGAACGCTTTGCTTATCATAACAGACTGTTTTGGCATTTCCTTTGCCTCAAAAGTATTGGGCTACCTTGCTGCACTTTTGTTACCGTTACCGTTACTTGCTCGTTACAAATTATCTTGCTATCAAACTACTCCTTACTTATAATTTCAGTGCTTGCAGAGAATACCTTGCTGAAAACCACTTGTCATTTCCCTCTGCTCCTCGTTGGGTTTGACACTCTTACTTATCAAAAGGATTATGATTGATCCCATATACTTGTGGGTCATCAAGGCTCTTTTTTGGCACCGTTGCTAGGGAGTGAAGCGCTCTTGGTAAGTGGAAATCGGTAAGGAAAAATTATTACTACATGCTGAAATTTATTATCACTTGTTACTACGGAGAACAATCCTTTGAGGGGTTTGTTCAAGGTATATTCACCTCGACCAGAACCACAATTATTCACCCCTCAACCTACTGCACCTACTGAAAATATTGGTTATGAAACTCCTTCGGCTGTGATAGAACAACCGCTAGCTAATCCTTATGCAGGAGATGGAACCGAACATCCTGATATGCACTTGATATATGTGGATGAAATTTGTGGATTATTTAAGCTTGCAAGTTTACCCAGAGATGAAGCTAAGAAGAAGGTTTTGCCTTTATCTTTGAAGGTAAAATCATTGGCATGGTATAGGCTATGCGATGATATTGGATCTTGGAATTGGAATCGATTGAAATTGGAATTTCACCAAAAAATTTATCCTATGCATCTAGTTCATCGTGATCAGAATTATATATATAATTTTTGGCCTCGTGAAGGAGAAGGTATCACTCTAGCTTGGGGGAGGCTTAAGTCAATGTTATATTCATGGCCCAATCATGAGCTCTCAAGAGAAATTATTATTCAGAATTTTTATGCTTGGCTTTCTCGTGATGATCAATCCATGCTTGATACTTCTTGTACTCTTTCCTTTATGAAGAAGACTATTGAATTCAGGTGGGATCTTTTAGAAAGACTTAAACGCAACTCTGAAGATTGGGAACTCGACTAAGGTAAAGAGTCAGGTATTAAGCTCAAGTATGATTGTGTTAAATCTTTTATGAATACCTATGCTTTTCAAAAGTTTAGCACTAAATATGGACTTGACTCTGAGATAGTATCCTCCTTTTGTGAATCATTTGCTACTCATGTTGATCTCCCTAAGGAGAAGTGGTTTAAATATCATCCACCTATTAAAGAAAAAATTAAAGAACCGGTAATAGCTAAAGATGAAACTATTATTTATAATGTTGATCCAGTTGTTCCTACTGCTTATATTGAAAACCCACCTTTCCCTGTTAGGATAAAGAAACATGCTAAAGTTTCAACTATGGTCAATAAAAGCTATATTAGAACACCTAAACTGGGTGAACAAATCAAGGTAGAACATAGTGTTGCTATGGTTAAAGATCTCTTTGTACAAAATATAGATGGGCATGTTATTTACTTCTGTGATGAAACTGCTTGAATTGCCAAACCCGATGAAAAAGATAAACATAGACCTGTTGTTGGCATGCCTGTTGTCTCAGTTAAGATAGGAGATCACCGTTAACATGGTTTACGTGACATAGGTGCTAGCGTGAGTGCTATTCCTTTTACCTTATATCAAGAAATTAGGAATGATATAGCACCGACTGAAATAGAAGACATAGATGTTACTATTAAACTTGCTAATAGAGACACCATCACACCACTTGGGATTGTTAGAGATGTTGAAGTCTTGTGTGGGAAAATAAAATATCCTACTAATTTTCTTGTTCTTGGTTCCCCACAAGATGACTTTTGTCCCATTATCTTTGGTATACCTTGCTTGAACACCGTTAATGCCAAAAGAGATTGTGAGAAACAAACCGTCGGTGTAAGTTTTGGTGATGAGTCTCATGAGTTTAATTTTTCTAAGTTTAGTAGAAAGCATCATAAGAAAGAATTGCCTAGTGAGGATGAAATAATTGGTCTTCCTTCTAAAATTTCTAGGCCTCTTACAAATCTTTTACAAAAGGATGTTCCGTTTGTTTTTGATGATGATTGTGTAGAAGCCTTTGAAACACTTAAGAAAGCCTTAATTTCTGCACCTGTTGTTCAACCACCTGATTGGAACTTGCCTTTTGAAATTATGTGTGATGCTAGTGATTATGCTGTTGGTGTTGTTCTAGGACAAAGAGTTGATAAGAAATTAAATGTCATTCACTATGCTAGTAAAACTCTAGACAGTTCCCAACGCAATTATGCTACTACTGAAAAAGAATTTTTAGCAGTTGTTTTTTCTTGTGATAAGTTCAGCTCTTACATTGTTGATTCTAAAGTAATTGTTCACAACGATCATGCTGCTATAAAATATCTTATGGAAAAGAAAGATGCTAAACCTAGACTCGTTAGGTGGGTTCTTTTGCTACAAGAATTTGACTTAGATATCACTGATAGAAAGGGAGCTGAGAACCCCGTGGTTGATAACTTGTCTAGGCTTGAAAATATTCTTGATGACCCACAACACTACAAAAAAAGACACATCCGTGACATTTTGGGCCGAACGAATTTTTTTCCTGTCATACATATGACACTTCTATGACAATAATTGTGACAAAACCCGGTATCATCATAGATGTGATGGGCTCCTACTTCTATGACAAAAAATCTTGACAGAAAATGGGCTTTTCGTCCTGGGCGGGCCGGAGACGCAGCTGCATGACATTCTTTGGGCCGTCCATGATGGAAAAACCGTGGTAGAAGCAAGGGGGAGGAAAATTTCGGGGAGTTCCCGGTGACGGTGGGAGGTCGGGGGCCGAGCGATGCACGTTTCTCTCGTACACGTACGCGCGTGTGTGTGAGGCGTTGGCTCTAACTGAAGCCGAGCGAGGCGTTGGGCTCTAACTGAACCCGGGCGATTGCATTGCAGGCTACGCGTTACTGAACCCGAGCGATCAATCGATGGCTGTTAACTGAACCCGATCGAGCGATTCCTTCGCTACTGCTGCTAACTGAAGCCGATCGATTGCATGAACAGTGAGCGTTGCGGGGGGGGGGGGGGGGTTGGATGAACAGTGAGCGGTGGCATTGCCTCTGGATGAACAGGACCCCGTGGTGTGGAGGGCTGGATGAACAGTAGACGGTGGAGGGGTGCCCGTCGAGGGGTGGTTGAACAGTAGCCGGTGCAGTAGCGCGCGGTGGAGGCTGGATGAACAGGAGCCCCTGGAGGCCGGAGGAGGTCGACGGTAGCCCGTGGAGGCTGAAGGAGGTCGACGGTGGAGATGAACAGTATCCTGTGGAGTCCCGTTTTGCGGTACACCACACCCCTCCCGATCAACAGGACCCCCGTTTCGACCGTAGCGCTCCAACACAGGTCCGTTTCCTCCGTTTTGCGGTACGCCACACCCCTCCCGATCAACAGGACCCCCATTTCGACCGTAGGAGGTCCGTTTCCTCCGTTTTGCGGTACGTCAGACCCCTCCTGATGAACAGGATCCCGTTTCGAACATGGCCGGTCGAACACAAGGCCGTTTCCTCCGTTTTGCGGTACGCCAGGCCTCATTTCCATTGCCTGTTTCGTCCAAGCCCTCCCGATGAACACGACCACGCATTGCGTTCCGACCCAGCCGGTTGGCTCCCACGCGTTTCGTTGCCTCCCGATGAACACGACGCATTCCGTTGCCTCCCCATGAACACGACGCATTCCGTTGCCTCCCCATGAACACGACGACGACGCTGTTTCTCCGTTCCGACCCAGCCATGTACACGAGCCCTGGCCGTACATACGCGCGAGTAGGCGTTCGAGACCCTGCCCGTATGTACGTACGTGGCCATATTTTCTTTCTTGCACCCTGGCCGCTGTACATACGTGTACATGCTATGTGCGCGCCTCTACTACGACACGTACGCGCCTCTACTACGACACGTGCGCGCCTCTACATCGACCAGTATATATGTACGTACACGTTCGCGACCAAAATGACAACGCTACGTACGCTTCGACCAGGTGGGTCCCGACTGTCAGGCACTTCCTTGCCTGCGAAGATGTAGCTGGTGGGTCCCAACAGTCAGGGGGGCGAATCGTTTTGTTTTTTTGCTCGGACGCAGTTCCTTGCGTGCGAAGGTGTAGCTGCTGGGTCCCAGCAGTCAGGGGGGGAATCGTTTTGTTTTTTTTGCCCGGACGCACTTCCTTGCGTGCGAAGATGTAGCTGGTGGGTCCTAGCAGTCAGGGGGCGAATCGTTTTTTTTCGGACGCACTTCCTTGCGTGCGAAGATGTAGCTGGTGGGTCCCAGCAGTCAGGGGGCGAATCATTTTTTTCGGACGCACTTCCTTGCGTGCGAAGATGTAGCTGGTGGGTCCCAGCAGTCAGGGGGAAACGTTTTTTTCGCGAAATACGGTGGCCCGTCCGATGGGTCCCCGCTGTCAGGTGGAGGAATAATTATTTTGCATGTAATAAGGAGGCACTTCCTTGCTGCGGCCGTGGACCCAGCTGTCAGCCTCTCCACGTACAGTCCACGTCCGATGGAAGCCATTCCTTGACCACGTTGACCACGCCGCGCCGAGAGCACCAGGGCGGTGGACGACGGCGAGGCCTAGGAAGGGGACGACGCGGAGCCGGGGAAGACGCGGCAGTGGATGCCCACGCGTAGAGGAGTATGAGGGTTCACTCGTTCGGCTGCGGTGTGAGGCTGCCGTCGCCGCAGAATAACAGGGGGTGTGGGTGCGTAGAGGGATGGCCTGGCCAGCGGTGGGAGTAGTAGGGGGCGGTGAGGCCTCCGCGGCATCACAGCCGGCCACGGGCGGCAGGAGCAGGCGGCACGACCGGCGCTGCTTTGGGCGGCTGGAGCAAGAAGACCAGAGGTTGAAGAAGCACTACGGCCGTTGGATGGACATCGTACGGTCACTGGAGCTAGAATCGTTCATATATTGACTAAAGTTGACAAAGGCCTCCGTCCCAGTCAACTTAGTAGGCCCACAAGTCAGCCTCCCACCAAGGTGGGTCCCAGCTAGCAGGGGGTATTCATTTTTTTGTGCGTAATAAGGAGGCACTTCCGGTGGGTCCGAGCTGACAGCGGGGGGAACGTTTTTTTCGCGAAATACGGTGGCCCGTCCTGTGGGTCCCAGCAGTCAGGGGGAAACATTTTTTTTCCGAAAATACTGGTGGCCCGTCCGGTGGGTCCCTGCTGTCAGGTGGAGGAATAATTATTTTCCGCGTAATAAGGAGGCACTTCCTTGCGGCTGCCGTGGACCCAGCTGTCAGCCTCTCCACGTACAGTACTCTTCCGATGGAAGTCGGTCGTTGACCACATTGACCACGCCGCGCCGAGAGCACCACGGCGGTGGACGACGGCGAGGCCTAGGAAGGGGACGACGCGGAGCCGGGGAAGACGCGGCAGTGGAAGCCCGCGCGGAGAGGAGTACGAGGGTTCACCGGTTCGGCTGCGGTGTGAGGCTGCCGTCGCCGCAGAATAACAGGGGGTGTGGGTGAGTAGAGGGATGCCCTGGCCAGCGGTGGGAGTAGTAGGGGGCGCTGAGGCCTGCGCGGCAGCACAGCCGGCCACGGGAGGCGGGAGTAGGCGGTCCCGCCGGCGCTGCTTTGGCGGCTGGAGCAAGAAGATCAGAGATTGAAGAAACACGACGGCCGTTGGATTGACATCCAACGGTTACGTCTGCTAGAATCGTTTGTTGACGTATATAATAACTAAAAAAATCTTGCATACGCGTCAACTAAACAGGCCCACAAGTCAGACCACTCCCTCTTTTTTTAATAATTTATATATAGCTCATGGCAACTTCTTATGCAATTTATTGCAGTCGTTTTTTTGGTTGGCCAGGGCCAATTTCGCATATTTCTGTGGGTTCCAAACTATTTTTAATACCGAAATGTCGAGCCAGATTTAAAGTACTTTGAAGATATATTTAAATTAGGTTAATGCCCAGTGAAATAGGAATCTGAAAATGTGAAAAAATTCAGAAATTATAAAGTAATTGCCAATTTGTCATCTGTTTTTATATTTACAACCCATTTCATATTACTTTCAAGATTTGCAGGCGTCTTGAAAGAGTTGCAGCCCATCAGGGCGTAGAAAAATAAGTAGGCCTGGATTGGGTATTCTTCAGAAAAAATAAACTGGGCTCATTTTCACAAAGAAAAAATAGCTGGGCTGGTCACATGGTGAACATAAAATATAAGCCTGGGCTAGACGGGCCACAGCCCAGTTCAAACCCTGCTCCGTCTCAACAATACCAAACAAAAAAAATACTGCTCGAGTAGCTACGTCCCAGGTGTCAGCCGATCTTGTGCTGTTCTCTTGTCTATTGACTATATACGCTCACAATGTCGTGGGTCCCAGATGTCAGGAAAACACTAGGAGGAAGCATTTTATTTTTCCATACGCTGACGTGGTGGGCCCCTACTGTCATCCTCTCCACGTACTTCTGCCGATTCCTGTTGTTTGTTGACCATGTTGACAACGCGAGAGGGCGGCGCCGCGGCGAGCGCACCAAAGCGCGCGGAGGACGTCGGCGTTAACGATTTAGGAGACGGTGGGGCGGCGATGCGTGCGCTGAGGCGCAGCCAGCCGTGGGAGGCGGAAGCAGGCGGCCCCGCCGGCGCTGGTTTGGTTTTGGCGGCTGGAGGAAGACAGGACTGAAGAAACACGACAGACTGTAAAAGCAGCAGGAGTACTTAACAACCTTAACTGAAACCAGCAGGGGCACTTAACAACCAAAGCTGAAAGCAGTATGAGTACTTATACAGGTTCAACCGTACAAAGCACGCCTCGAACAGTGCTACTTTGCCTACAGTTAACCAAGGGTGAGGCCGCCAAGCCCCAGGACAAGGCCCAGGCGCCACCCCGCGCATCCACAACCTTCTGAAAGCGGCTTCATCTCGCAACGTGGTCAATAAACAGGATATTCGCTTTAGAGCCATGGAAAAGCATGAACATAATCTTCTGTCCTATTCTCCAAGATGGACGGGCCTTCATTATTTGAGACCACCCATGAATAAGTATCTTTTCACCTCCAAGGGGAATTGAGTAGGTCGACATAAACATCATGTTGTGACCAAGCGCAAGTCTGACCCGACCATGGTCAGGCATCTGTATAGGAACAATAGAACTCGGCAGTTCCTGTTTCAAGAAGATCACAGCTGTAAAACTGTGTATAAGCAATAGTTTATGAACAACATATATAACAGAAAACAGCTCGTACCATAAGTTTCTCGACACAGTTGGACCTGTTCAACGAGTGCAGCAGTGGCACACATATCCCACGTGGCCTTCCACCATTGAAACGCCCCACAAGGACCTCAAGACGATCAATAAAGTGTAGGAACTTGTGGATGTCGATCCAGTCAACTTCAGTGCCATTAGTAACAGCCGAGTTATTACAGAGTAACAAACGAGCAGACTGCTTAACTCTGAAAAAACCTACACGTGCCACCAATTATAAGAAAATATTAGTTAGAAGTAGCATCTTCGTGAGAGATTCGTTGCTACTTCTAAAGTTAAATTGTGATTAGTTAGACAGAATAGGTGGATTAAGAAGTAATCGAGGCAACAAGCAAGAACCAGATACAAAACTAACATGGATGAACAATTGGAACGACGTCGGGGTGGAAGATCGCAGTGAAGATGAGACCAGGTTCTGCTATTTCCATCAACATTCGTGCGCCAACTTTCAGTCCGTAACACTTGAGAAAGTTTATCCAAGTTCGGCCATAAAAAAGCAGCGATCTTCTTGGTTCATGAACCCAACTCGGAACTTATATCCATGGCTTGTCTTCACTGTGACCATTAAACTAGTGTATTCAGTTATGGCAAGGCCGAGCATCTTGAGTACATGTGTTCTGGCAGAGCAAATAATACACTGCAGGAAAAATAATATGAGAACACAGCATGTTCAAAAAACCCCACCCTCCCGGATAGAAAAGAGGATTCTAGGAACATACTGTGCGCGTTTCAAAATGCTGTGTTAGGATGAGAAGGAACAAGTGTGGCGTCTCGCCGAGGGCGCAGAAACCTGTAGGGTACTCGCACTTTGGGCACTGCAAATGAAACACACTAGATTCAGTAGGAAGAAAAATGCATCAACGGCGGCGGCTGCCATCCTAGGATTACCTGCGACCAAGGGACTTGGATTTATCGGGGATGGATGAAGAATTCGTACCTGGTTCTCCATGAGAAAACCCTATGCAATCGCCGAGAGGGGGTTTTCTCTGAACAAGCAGACGAGGGAGAAGGGGATTCAGGCCCAGTGAAATATTGCCGCTTCGTCCGTCCAGCTTACTGCTAAAGCTGGAAAGGGGGGTTGTGATTTGACGGCTCATTGGGCATTACTGCGGCGCTACGACCGGGGTGTGTCTACCGTGAAGTTGTGCACTCTAATTTGTGCATATGGCACGTGGACCCCGTTGCCGGTTGCCCCACATATCAGCGAAAGGAAGTAGAAAGACAGGAGTAACTAGTTACACATAAATATATTTTTTGACAGAGAGATACTCCCTCTGTAAAGAAATATACAAATCTTTTATATCACAGGCTCACCTTGCCGAGAAATATACTCCCTCTGCAACGCACGGGCATTATGGGGGTTCAGCTGAGAATATAATACTCAGATAGGCTCACGGTTCTGGACTTTGGGCCGCAGGCCGACCCTGCATGTTTGGGGGCCCATGTGTTCTACCTCAGCGCTTTTCATATTGCAAGCGATCGGTACGGCGCTGGTTTTAGATGCTGTCGCAAGGCGAATACACAAAATTGAATAAAGCACGGCAGCTGTTGGAATGAAATCGAACGACAGTTCCTAACCAGCAATCAGAGTTGCAATTCTATCAACGATATACCATGTGATAAATAATACTGTCGTACTACTTATACACACAGGACACTTGTTTCACCATGCCAGATTATTACATCAAAATCTCTCGGAGGATAGATCAGTTCGGCAGTTGCGTGCTGCTACTGAAGAATTTCAAAGTTGATTTGGACCAGCTCTCCTTGCCGAGAAAGTTCGATTTTGACATCATCCCCTACCGCAAGATATGATTTAGATTTGAACCTTGACCATCCTTTAGCATCAATCATCATGCGACCATCCTTTGTACTTACGGTATATTGAGCAGGTTCATTCACACCAAGGCTGCGCATGGTAAGAGAAACTTGGCCGCGGTCGCCCGGATTGTTGAACGACTCCCTCGTTGCTCTAGGAATTCTCTGTTTGCAAACAAGAAGACATACCCAAACAGTTAGATCAACACAGTGAATCATGTGAAACAACATGGAAAGAAAAAAGAACGAAGCACTTGGGCGGCCAATGCTTACCAAGAAGGTGGACATGTCGGTTTTTGTAAGGACTTTGGTATATGAAGTGCGAACTGCAGCCCAGTCTGTTGCCGGTGCAACTGCACGGGCCGGAGCAGATGCAAGTGCAAGTGTTGGTGCAGGTGCCGAAGCCGCTGCTGCTGCCGGAGATGGTGCTCCTTGTAGAGCTGGTGCCGGTGTCGGAGCAGGTGCCGGTGTCGATGCCCGATCCTCCGGTAGATCAGACTGATCCGCTGACGCGGTCGGTGCCCAATCCTCAGCTGGATCAGACTGAGCTGCTGCCGCTGTCAGTGCTAGAGCAACTGCCGGTGCTCGATCTGTGCGAGACAGCGGCGATCGTGTCTGGTCTGCTATGATCAGCTTTCTAACTTGACTAGGATCCGTGACCGTGATCCAGTTTTTTTTTCTTAATTTCTTTTAAACGCGAGAAGGACTAATTGTGGCGTTTTTGTTAAACCAAACTGCAGTTCATCATAGGGATTCAACTTGTACTCAGACAACAGACTGATCCAATTTTTTCCAGTAATATAAGTGATGGACAGTGCCTTCGTTACTGACACGACATAAGAAGTGAAACCTGCAAAAATAGCCATCGTAGAGCAAACCAAACGGTTTATTCTGTGATGAATGTCACATGGCAAAACCTGCATCGTAAAATTGCAGGAAAGAAAGAAAACATGACATTAAATCAATAAGATTTAGACAGTAAATCAATAAGATTTACTTGATGTGACACGAGTGAATCCTTACCAGGAAATCACTATGTTGAAGTACTAAACAGAAGATTGATCGTCCAACTACGCGTGGCATGCAGGGGCCCCGCCTACTCCCACAAGCAGGACAGTCCAAAGGTCGTGACAAATCGTATGGACCGAACATCCATGGGACTGGAAATCCTGGTGGGTGCGATAAACCCTGCAATGCATACAGATATTGGAGTGTAACCATAATTGATAAACCGTCCTCACAAAAAATATGATCTGGATACTTCAAAATATACAGACTGAATTGAGTGGACAGACATTAACATAGACCGTTCACACACCAAAAGCGGCAGTACTAATAAACAATACAGGGTTCACAAACACAAATCAAGTACTGAACAATAGTACTTACTACAGACAAGCAAAGTTGCACTAACTAAACTCTGCAGACTATTTCTTGCCACCGACCTACGGGATGAACCCCGCATAACTGACTAGGCCATGGACTTCGTGTGAGATGTCTACATGCACCATCACCATCTTGTCAACCTTGGAGAACCTAACAGAGTGGTCTTTCCACTCATAAACATGATGATGAAGACAGGCCGCATCAGATTTGTTGGGAAGCTTTACAAGAACCACACCCTTCGTAATCGAAGGCACAGCCAGGAAATTGTTGTGGTCAAGTACAGCCTCGAGAACACGCCTGACAACAATGCTACAGGAAAACACTAGTTCAGGACACGTGGCGACAAGGACACAGCAGCTGGATAGTTCAGCAGTAGAACTCATCATCAGGTCTTCCAGTTCACACGGCATGACTTTGAGAACTTCATCTCCACCGCGGACCTGGTTCTAATTCAAACAGAAACCATATTTTATTACTACCTCCGTTCAGAAATATAAGATGATTTTCGATATTATACTCCATATATGACTACATATACGCACAGAAATGAGTGAACAAAGACACTAGAACATGTCTTCAAAGGCATGAGAGCAGAGGGATTACATGCAATATCCATAACACAAGTTACTGAGGCAAATATACCCTCTTAAAAGGTAGCATTGATGTTCATAAAGTACTCCCTCCGTCCCAAAATTCTTGTCTTAGATTTGTCTAGATACGGATGTATCAAGTCACATTTTAGTATTAGATACATCCGTATCTAGACAAATCTAAGACAAGAAATTTGGGACAGAGGGAGTAGTTGAAAGTAATCTATAAGAAATCAGTGTCAACCTCTCGCATGTTTTGGTCAAAAGAGGAATTTAGAACCGTCATTTGGCACACTAAAATCACATGCAAGATCACCCAGAAAGTTGTACTACCAGTACTAGTACTGCGTGTTAGATGAAAAAACACGATCAAGATCGAGAAAAAGATCGTCAACAAGAGACATTACCTGGACTTGCTTAATGAGGGATCCCGGAGAGGGGGGCTTGGACAGGGCGATGGCTTTGAGCTTGTCTGCGGTAGTCTCGGCGGGGTGCTTGCGCTTCTTCGTACCATGAGCCTCGACGGTTTTGGCCAGAGCCATAGACATCACGTCGGCCGGTGCTCCGGCGTCCATCCAAGAGAGGAAGCTGAGAGAGAAGAGTGAAAGGAGGAACGAGATGAGGGAGAAGCGAAGCGAGTGGGGGTTTTCTTCAAGAGAGGAAGCTGAGAGAGAAGAGTGAAATGATGGTTGCTTCGTCCGTCCAACTTACTGCTGGAAAGGAGGGGGTTTTGTGATTTGACGGCTCATTGGGCATTACTGCGGCGGTTCGATCGGGGTAGTCTACCGTCACTCTACTACGGAGTAATTTAGTGCATGGCTGGTGGACCCAGGTGCTGGCTGTCCCACACGTCGGCGAAAGTGAGTAATTTAGTGCATGGCTGGAGGAGGATCCGCACGGTAGAGCGTGTCCACTGTTTTTCTGAAGAAAAAAATGATTACAGCAAGCGTTTCCACTCTTACGACGGAGGAGTGCGAAACACGGCAGCCACTTGAACATACACAGTGCTCCTACTACTAGGCATGTGCAGTGGTTCATACGTCAGTACTACACAATCTTGTTGCTAGTGTAGTAAGATATGACGATAACAAATGATGTTGTGCGCATGTCAACTACTCCTATATGTAACATAGTACCGCTTTTTCGACTGTCCGGTCGAGAATGAACGGTGAGATCAATGTTAACAGAACTAGGTCCACAGCGCACGGAGAGTACGGTGCTACAGTACTCCACGAAACATGAACCATATGAAGCACGAATAGTGTTAGGCAGGGTGTATGAAGGGTGCACGGGATGGGAGCAAAAGTTCCCTTCTCGACCCACTTTTGGGTGTTTGGCAGAGTGCATGAAGGGTGCATGAGTCCACACTAGTAGGTTGACAAAAATACACGAAGAGGAAACAACTATATTGAGATGAGAATGCAACCAAACACACCCACACGCTTTGTGCTACAGTGACTGATCTGCACCGTCTGAGTTTGATCCAACGGTCATGTTGCGCCGAGACATGGACATGCCCATGCAGAGGGCGCCTAAACACCACCGAAGTCCCTCTGCTTCTCGAGGCGCACGACGTTGGTGATGCAGGGTGCAACCGCCCGCAGAGCCCGCTCCCGGTCGACGGGAGCCAGCTCGTCAAAGACGGCGTCCAATGGCACGAATGGATTCCGGTGACGGAGCCCTGAAAGGATTCGCCCGGCAACGGCGACGGCAGCCCGCAACCCCTCCTTGTCCAGCTCAGCCCCCACCATCGCGCGGAGACGGCTCAGCTCCTCGGAGATATAGGTGAAGAAGGAGACCAGGTCAGGAAGCCGCAGCTCGTTGAAGTCGACCGGGTGGTCGAACGGGTTTAGCCCGACGGCCGGCATCGTCGCGCTGGCACGACGGTAGGCATCGCGCAGCCGCAACACGTGCGTGGCAACTTGGTTCACCAAGTGGCTGAGGCGATCCTGGACCTCGTCACGATCGGCCCGCTCGCGCTCCAGCCGGCTCCCCTGACGGCCTATCGTATCTCCCGCTTTCTGCAGCAACGCCGCCGACGCCTCGAGCATCTTTGTGGTGGACGCCTGCCGCTTTTGAAGCTCCGTGAACTCCCGCACATAACGGAGGAGCATGGCACTCCTCTCCTCCTTGAGCTCACGGAGCTCCACGTCCTTGGCCCTGAGCTCCGCATCCTTGACATGGAGCTCCTGTGTCAGGCGCCTCACCTCGGACTCCGTGATCTGCTGCGCCGCCATGGCACCAGGTAGAAGCAATGGGGAGAGGAAGCAAAGGGGGCGAAACGGCTGAAAGGCAATGCAATCTACGGGAAGGCGGAGGGACGGGGAATCTTTTGGTTTTCACCACGGTAAAACACTAGTCGACGACTTCTCACATCAGGGAGCAGTGGGTTTTTACAGGCGGAGTCATCGTGACTAATTGCTGCTGCGCCTGCTCCCGTCAATCAAAAAATTAAAAATCTTGCCGCGCCTGCTCCCGTCAATCAAAAAATTAAAAATCCTGCCGCACCCAAACACCAGAGCAACGCCGCGGTGGATATTTAAATTTACCTGCCGGCAAGTAGATAAAAAAAGGGGTGAAAAAACAAATGTGGCGGCGGCCTAGCTAATCGGTCGAACTAGCCCAACTAGCTAGCCACCGTGCTTCACTGATGTACTCGGCGGGAAAGGTGGTCTTTCATGATTTGACGACTCGTTTACTTGCTTCGGCGCTATGACCGAGGAGGACCCAGAAAATGCGCGGTAGGGCGTCCCACGTCAGGAAGAATATATGCGTGCACCACCCGGGAGGACCCCGAAACTGCGCGGTAGGGTGTGCCACGTCTCGGCACGGAGGAAAAATGTGCGTGTAAAAATATACTGTATCAGACGTAGTACCTATGGTTCGACCTCGGGACCCAGCCAGTCGGTCGAAAACACCCCACTAGCCACACAGCTTCATCATGCAAACGTGGCACGGAGGATAGATGTGGTTAGCTCCGTCTCGACCAGCCACAACGTCTCTTGTTCTAGGCGATTCTTCTATTTTTCCAAGCTTTTTTTAGTTGTAATAACACCACGGCAAGCTAGCGCCGCTCTTCGTGTGTGCCCGTGCAAAGGTTAGACGATGGAGAGAAGAGAGATTGAGATCGTAGACCTGGGACCCACCAGTAAGTGAGACAACGGTCATGCACGTGTTGACGAGGCACTCCCTCTACTCTACTCAACACAAGTACTGTATAAAATCAAGTTATGGGACAAAGCCAACAACCGTTCGTTTTTTCAGGCTATCGACTTATGCTTTGTAGTCCAGGTTGCCAGTTCGAATCTCGTCTTTCAGATTTGTTAGTTTTAGGTCCAAATTTGATTAATGACAAGTGGGACCCCCGTGTGTTGTTCCGATATTTCAGTGTAGGATGGTTTTTTTGAACAAACACTTTGCGCGGTTAGACAAGTAACGGCACGAGTTACACGTATTTTGCAAGTTTACGAACAAAAATGACAGCGGCATAGAATATCACATCCACCCCACAGCTTAGATACTATGGTGATACGAGTTTTTACACCATTGGAAGTGAGATCCAATGGCTTGGGAGTAGTCTTTGTAATTATGCGCAATTTCCAAACTCTCCAAAGGTTTTTTTTGCAAATAAAACATTCAGGCCTCGTGTGTGCCGCTGCATCTTTGATCCAATGGCTCCCTGGTGCTCATATTAGGTGCTCCCCATAGCTTAATTACCCGCTACGGTGATATGAGCATCTAGGTCGTAGATCAGTGATCAGATGGCACATGCGTAGTACTTGTACTTTCTGCGCATTTCCCAAACTCTATCAGTCGTATATTTGAAAAACATTCAAACCTCCTACTGTGGGCCGTTAGATCTCAATGAACTCGTATCACCATAGAATCTACGGTGCGGGAGCACCTCATACTCTCCCGTGCAAGAAAACATAAGGTGCTATCGCAGCTTGGATGCTATGGTGATACGAGCTTGGAGGTCGTTTGATCTGAGATCCAATGGCATCTGAGCAGTCTTTGTGCTTGTAAGCAGTGGCCGAACTCTTTTGGGGCTTTTCTGCAAAAAACCATCGAACCACCGAGGAGGTGCTGGGTCACAAATCCAACGCCTCCGAAGAGCTTGTATCACCAGAGCATCTAAGGTGTGGTAGCACATGATATTCTTACATACAGGAGAATACGATGTCCTCCTTCATCTTAGATGCTATGGTGATACGAGCTTCGAGGTCGTTGGATATGGGATCAAAGGGCATCTAAGTAGTTTTTGTAAAAATTGTGTGCAATTCTCAAACTCATCAAGGTTTCCTGCAAAAATATTAAGACACATCATGTGAGCTGCTATATCTCAGATCTACAAGCTCCAAGCAACTCGTATCGACATATAGCATCTAAGGTATGGGGGCACATGATATTCTCCCGGGGAGGAGGGGTGGGGGGTGCACAACCAATCGGTGGTTGGGAGGGTGGGGACAAATATAATCTAAACAACCCTAAACAGAGCTCCACAATTTTATCTAAGGTCGAGGGGTTGACCCCCGAGAATCATAGATCCGCCTAAACACAACATTTGCATGTACTGTAGTACTAGACTTAATATTCATGTTTCAGTTTCATGTTCATTTTAAATATTGAACTGAGGACCATGGATGTCTTACATTCTACTCCCTTCATTCCTAAATATTAGTCTTTTTAGAGGCTTCAAATGGACTGGCACATACGGATGTATATAGACATATTTTAGAGTCTAGATTCACTCATTTTGCTCCGTATGTAGTCACTTGTTGAACTCTCTAAAAGACTAATATTTAGGAATAGAAGGAGTATTTTTGAATTCATGTCATACATGCATGGTTTGGAAAAATAGATGCACTATACTTATTGGATTGTTGTTGTGTTCGTGCGTGTGTGTCTCTCTGTGTGTGTGTGTGTGTGTGTGTGGTCATATGCTTGATACATACAAAGTTTTCTCACCTCCATATTGTTCATCTTTTAAATTTGAATTTGCATTGGAAAACTTACTAGGGATACCATGAAATGTGAAATCCATGTTGAGATCACTATATCACAAACTCACTCTAATTCAACAACTCGTCATAAATCAATTACCATGTTGAGATTAGTATTTGCAAGGAAAATACGGGCATTGTAATACAAATAGATTCGTTCGGCAATTTAAAAGGTTCCTTTCGTATTCTCGAATGGTAGGACCCAACGGCGTACCAGCCAGACCTTGGCTCGTGTTGATCCTAAAAAAACCGGGCTCGTGTCCTTCGGTGGCATGCGTGGTACGCACATTAGGCAACCCAATCAGTCGAGCCTCAGCGTTTCAAGTCGAAATATCTGGCGGCCAGAATTCCAGCCCTAGGAAATTCCCCTCATGTCCCCGGTCCATAATGACTACCGATGAACAACGGAGGGATGCTTTAGTAACTAGCCAACGTTACCTACCGTGCCGAGCACGGTTCAATTCCCTCGGTCGCCGCTCGTCAAGGTCACCTGTCAACTGCATTGCCTAGTACTACTACTACTACACCAGGATGAGCACATAATTGAGCCCGTTTGTTCATGCCTAGTACATGAGTTAATATATCAAGCAATGCACTCGTACGGAGGGATTATCCTTTTACTCTGCATATATAACTTGTCTGAAGTCTAACTAAGCAAAATGTTTGACCAAATCCTTTCATAAGAAATAAAATAGGACAAATGTACGGCTTGAAAATTTATTGCATGATGCAGGTTATGATATTGTTTTGAATCCTGGATCTTAAATTTCAGAAAATCCAAAAGTGAGCATAAATTCTTGAAACTAAGCATGGTCACGTGATATGGCACAAATATTACTTCGTACGTTTTTTCTTCAATTTGAGACAAGCTGCTTATGACAAGCTGCACAAATGAAGAGCCAAGGTATTTTGGAACAAAGACCTGTCACGTTAAGGCGAACGCTTTCACTATTGAAACCGTGGGCGTTTACATGCCGCCACGAGTCCCCGCTTCTCATCGGCAGGTGCCGTCCGAGCAAGCGTGTGAGTCGGCGGGAGGCGTGCGAGCAGACCGCTGCGCCGGCTGTCAGGGAGGCGTGCGAGCAGACCGCTGTGCAGGCTCATCGGGAGGCGAGCCCTTTGACCAGGCTCCGCCACCCACCGTCGTCCCAACTGCTCCCACTTTTAATGTCGCCGGCGCCGTAGTTTAAAATCAACCCCGCACTACGCGGTATCGCTACAATCCTCTCTCTTCCTCTTCGATTCTCCTGTCGTCTACCTCCAACTAGCCTGACCTAAACGTACGCCATGCCGCATCACGATGGTTTGCCCTTAGTGTTCCAGTTTCACGAGGAAGACACCCAGCCGGAGTCTCAAGAACATAAGACGCTTTGGGACGAGCTTGAACTGGCCTTGCGGGAAGACGTCGCGCCTGTCCCCGCTCCCGTTGCGGCTCCCGTCGACCCGACTGCGCCAGCGCCCATCCCCGTGGCATTGATGGGCTGGGAGCCGCACATTGTCGCCGAGCTTGATCCCACAGGGTTCCATGAGGTCCCCGCCGACATTCACGCGCCCGTGCACCTGCCAGCGCATGCGCCTGCGCGTGCACTGACGCGCACGCCCGTGCCGGTGCCCGTGCACCTGCCAGCGCATGCGCCTGCGCGTGCACTGACGTGCGCGCCCGTGCCGGTGCCCGTGCACAAATGTCTCCGTCGCGCCGTTGACAGCGCCTGTCCCCGCGCGGGTGCCAGTGCCCTCCTCAGCAGCATGGATGGCCGCTGTCGACCGCTTGACTCGCTCCGAAGTCCAGAACATTTTGGCCTTCCTTGAAGCTAGGCCAACGTCCAGGAGTACGCCAACAACGGCGCAAGACGCCGCCGTCGCCATCGGTCGGTGGCCCGACGACACACAGAGCACGGCAGAGGAGCCGCTTCCCACCGCGAGACGCCCCCGCCGCCGCCGCGTAATCTAAATTTTCCATGAAAAACATTCGGATTGCCATGCTTAAAATCCGAACGTTTATCATTTCCGTTTATTTTATAACGATCGTCGTATAATTTAAAGTCGGAGTCAGACTGAACGAAATGTATGGTTTGATCGATTGAATGTTCTGCTAGAGCCGTATCAAATTAAATATAAAACGTCATCAAGCCACATGTATTCCTTGTTATCCAACGACCTAGACTGCTTCAATGTCGAGCGCTCAACACGTTTAGCATGCAGTTAATTTCATGCCAAAAATAGTGCTAATCACATGACAACACGCAAATAATATCCTAGTAGTTAATATCCGCATGCACTTAATATACTTCCAAATTAACGTGCATTGCACGTACACACTGACTAGTGCTGCTAGTACGTGAAACTGGTGCTGTGACTTGTGAACGCGTTCAGATATGGTCAACGGCAACATCGCCCGCGAGTTCTTCCTGTTTGCCCGTGCGTCTAAACGCAGAAGGGGAGGAGAGAGAGAGCGCACACATGAAACCCACCAGTAAGTGAAGGCGAATAGTACTAAAAAAATATTACATGTTATCCATTAATTAGGCTGCGGTAATATAAAAACATTATGTGAACAAAGGGGGTACAACAAACATTGCTATTCTACGTATGTTGCCTATTGACGTGCGGCTTGAAGGCCCAGTCGCATGTTCGATCCTCGTCCTTTAGTTTTTGAATTTGTATATGGGTCCAAATTTGTTTCATGACATGTGGGCCCCTCGGTGTGTAGTTTGTAGCACTTTAGTTTGTGGGTCGAAATTTGTTCCATTCCAGGTGGACTATCGGTGTGTAGTTTTGTAGCTTATTTATAATAATTAAAGAGAACAACATAGTCTTTTCAATAATACCATGGTGCGACGTTGAAGGCGAGAAAGTTCGTGCGAGAGAGCGATGACCGAGCCAGAGGGAAATCAACTAGGGGAGTTGCGTGGGTTGCAACGGTGTTTGGAGTAGTTGTGGGACGAATGCTACAAAAATATAATCTAAACCGACCGGAATAAATGCCTACACAAATTAATCCAAGGTTGGAGTGCCCCTCGCAATGTAAATAGCTCCGGCTTTGCGAGGGATGGAGAGGTAGTAGCTTCAACGCGTGGAAGATACGGTGTGAGAAAGCGAGGTCAATCGAGAGACATATAGATAGAGAGACAAAGTGAGTGTGGTCCAACATTCATTGAACAAATATATATGCTCTAGAGAGATATCGTCCGATTGAGCTTTTTGGCAAGGGTGAGGGCTCTAAGATAGAGCTTGAGAGATGATCCAGTCACAGACGTGTAGATATATTTTGTGCATGGGAGGAAGCAAGGTCAACCGATCACATAGGGTCGTCGTGCGATCGAAAGAGTGAGATGGGTTGGAGAGAGTGACCTAGATAGACGATGTATGTGAGAGAGTATACAATGCGAATAGGTCGAATTGGGCTCAAACATGGTGATATATCGTTTTTGTCCGAGAAAGAGCGAGGTCAATCAAGACATACGGAGAGAGAGAGAGAGAGAGAGAGAGAGAGATTGAGTGAGTGTGGCCCACCATGAGGTCGAAAGAGTGGCGGCGGCTTGGATGGACTGACCTAGATAGACAATCTGCGTGATAGAGTATAGAGTGTGTCGATCGAGGCCCGAACAGGGAGATATATCATCTATGTGTGAAAGAAAACGAGGTTAAACGAGACTCAGATAAAGAGAGCAAGATTGAGCGAGTGTGGCCCGCCGTGCGGAAGAAAGAGTGAGACAGTCTCGAGGGAGTGACCTAGATATACAACATGTGTGCGTGCGCACGAGAGGTTGGGGGGCTAGATAGGCAATGCATGTATTTAGAACATAATTGGTTTGATGCCAACAATTGGCACTGCCAATATTTGGCAAGCCAACATTTGGCAAAATCAAAATTTGCCAAATGTTGGCAACTTTTTGTGAGGTTGAGAAGAAAAGTTGGTAGCCAACCAATCAATAGCCAACATTTGGCATTTGCCAAATATTGGCATGCCAACTTTTGGCACCAAACCAATCATGCCATTAGCGCGAGAGGGTGAGAGGGAGAGGGGGAGAGAGAGAGAGCTCGGCATGGGGTGCAATGGCAGGTGTGTGAGGTAAATACATTTGGTAAAAGAGTGGAAGAAGGGGTTGTGTAGTTGAGAGACTTAGAGATCGAAACATGGAGAGAAAGAATGAACGTGTGTTGGAAACCAATAGCTTCCTAAGGTGGTTAGGAGAGGAAGATTGACCGATACAGGAAGTATGTAGCGTTTGTGCGGGGGGGGGGGGCTAAAAACAACATTTGAATGTACATAGTACGAGACTTAATATCGATGTTTCAATTCGGTGTACATTGTAAGATTTGAACCGAGGACCAGGCATATGGGTAATTATTTCGAATTCGTGCCATACTAAGTTTCGAAAAGTTGACATTGACTCAGTTTGTTGTGCTATTTTGTAGGTCATATGTTTGAATCCATCCAAAAGTTTTCTCACTACCATGGTGTTCATCATATACATATGAATTTGTATTAAAAAGTAGCGTGGATACAGTGAAATGCGAAATCCACGTTAGAATTGCAGATCGCTACGTGACACACACTCTAATTCAAATAACTAACTACGTGACACACACTCAAAGTCAAATAACTAATTATGTGACACACACTCTAATCCACGTTAGCGTGGGTACCGTTTCGATTTTTTTTCAAATAACTCCTCATTAATTAATTTATAGTACTCCCTCTGTTCACTTTTATAAGACCTTGAAGACATTTCAGACAATGTGCAAAACAGTTCATTTTAAGTTGTCTGAAATGACTTACAAAAGTGAACGGATGGAGTATCTCGTTTCGAATGACTAATTATTGCAAGGAAAACACGGGCATGGTAATACATACAGATTTGTTTGCAAATGAAAGAAGATTCGTTTGCATTCTCAAATGTAGGCGCACCAGGCAGACCAGGGTCGTGTCGGGCTGGACGCTGCGTCGGTGCCTTAAAGGCAACTGCCTTTGGGTCACTGACATGTGGGCCAGCCACCTGTTGGGCCCACATGTCATGGACACAAAGGCAGGTGCCTTAAGGCACCGAAGCATAGTCCTGTCGGGGTGGTCGCCTGTGTCGGACGGACGCGTAGCACCCAGCCACCCACCCCCCCAAAAAGGACGAAGACAATAAAAGTTCACGCTTCCACGTTTCGGATTGAAATATCTGGCGGCCCCAATTCCAGCCCTGCAAAATCTCTCTTTTCCACCGTCCCCTTCCGCGCCCAGATTGCTCAAATCCCTAAATCGCCGCCAACCCTCGAATTGCCCCTCGTCTCGTCTCTTTCCCCACCATTCCCCACCTCTGTGCCGGACGACGACGACGAAGACGACGATCACGCTTCACCACTGCACCGGAGCTACCTCATCTACGCCCTCGTCCACCGCACCGGGTGGTCCACCGATAACGTCGGCCGCCACAACCGACGTGCCTCACAGACACCGAGTTCCACCGCATCAGGTGCGCTTCACCGACGCCGTCTCCCAGCTCACTGGGGCTACTTCACCATGCACATCGTCGCACCTCCGCCCCGAGGCCGTTGGGGCTTCACCAACGGTCTCGTCCACCGCATCGTAGCGCTCTGCTGCCAGTCAAGATCTGCATCCGTGCGCGGCCAGCCAACGCCAGCGCATCACCCTCAACGGCTCTGAAGTGACCCGCACTCTAGCTAGGCGAGCATGCCCAAACGCCGACCCGAACTAGGTATCCACACATCACTCCCTTGTGCACTGTTCTGACGATGTTTGGATATCCTTTCACTGCTCTCTTAGCTTACACGCCTATGCAACTCTGACTTTAACTCTTATTTCTTCTGGAGATATCATCTGAAACAAGCAAATCCATTTTTTAGCGAAGCATGACGGCACTACGGGATCTGGTACACATCCTGCACACCCGTATAACCTTGTAAGTATCTGTCCTCCAGTACAACATCAAGGTCGATTCCTCTTATTTGATCAACCATTCACCGTGTCAAAAATGCAGAGGGGGATGCAAGGAGCACAAGGCCTGCACATCCAAGCAAGTGGTAACATGGACTTGTACATGGAACATCCCAAGCGCAAGCAGAGCTGCAGTGAGCCTGTACAACGAGCTAGCGTAAGTCCCTGCATTTCATTTAATTCATACTGGCATTCGTGTATGATTTGTGTGCAGTGGCTGATCCACGAATTCAAGTTACCAGGGGCGAACATTTAACTTCAAAAATACGAAGGCACTTGCACTCCGGAAATCAACATAACTTGAGAAATGTGAAGCTACATGCACTTTGAAAACCAGCTAATGATCCAAAGTAGTTCAGATTATAAACACTAAATGATGCAAGCACCAAAAAACACAAAATGCAACATGGTGTACAAGGACTACAAACATGGTCTGTACCTGCTTGAATTATTCGTTCTCTGGCTGAAAATATCAAAGTGTAATTGCATGTATAACCAGTGCGCAAACTGCATATCAATATATCTATCTTGCACAAGTATGCCAATAGTTTCAAACAACAGATTAGAAAAGTATTTATGCTATCTTGTCATGATACGGGGACTTTCTGGTAGATGGCCTCAACGTTTCCTCAAGCTATGAAAATGCACTATAATTTGCTTGTCATCAATGCCTGCAAATCTCTATTTCTCTCAACATAGTAGTTCATCATTAGACACTAAATCCTTCAATGAGCTTGCAAAATGCTTGCATTCGATCCCTCATTAGACACTATATGTTCATCACCAGGAGCATGTAAAATGTTTGCATCAAATCCTTCATTAGCAGTCTGTTCATTAGACACTTCAGGCTCAAGAACAACATGAGCTTGTATGTTTGCACCGGAAACTTGATTAGATACATCAGATTCAGTCAGTTCAGTATTGATTGGGGGAGTTATAAAATAAGTAGAAATTGGTTTCATTTTCTCATAGATTCCCTAGATACAAGCAATTTTACAACACCGTCAGGTTTAACTATTGGCCAGAAATTGAAGAGTTGAATTAGATATAATCAGGGATGTGATGTACCTGCACGTTGCGCATGCTACTCTTGCAAGTTGCGACTGTCCGTTTGCGCAAGCTCGATGCCATGCCCGTGCTGTCGCCGCTGCCTCCCACGCAGGCTACACCCAGGGTTGGATCTTCATCTTCTTGTCCTTCCGTTCGCTTGAAGCCCGGCGACCGCCCTCCAACGAGGGCGCGAGGAAGTGCTGTGTCGGTCTGTCCAGCGGCGGCTAGGTTAGGAGCAAACCAGACTAGAGGCTGGAGCGAATGAATTGGGATTTTTCCTGCTGTCGATCGATATGGGAGGCGCTCGTTTGGGCCGCGAGCCTGCTATAGGGCCTGCCTTGCACTTATGTTATTGGCCCATCCAAATTGAAACATTTTTCTTCATTTTTTACATTGCCTGCTCGTGTGTTGGGACGAACAAAACTAGCGTTGGCCAACCTGGACGACTCAAACTAGGTGCACACTTTTCCAGCCACCTGAGGCAGCCGCCCATACCAGCCCCTATGGTGGCGTCGCCCCTTTTTGCGTGTATGATTGGATAGTGAAAAATATTCCAGTGGCGCTTTTGATTTACCCACAGAATGGTTGAATTGCTTGTTTCTATGAACCGAGTTCGCCAATAATGTGAAGGATGCCAGTCTTTTCATCCTATTGTAGATTGCTTAGATCTCAATATGCCAAAAGTAATCGCATGAAATATACAGTAAAAGCCAGTGTGATGTGTTTGGCTACAACTAGTCTGACTACACGTCCTCATATAACATATCAAGGACGCACCATCTTACCAGATTAACCATTCGACTTACCCATGCAGTGTGGTAAGAAAGAAGTATTGGGACTGCGTATCCAAGCAATTGATGCCATGGACTCCTTCGTACAACCTTGTAAGCGAAAAAGAAGTTGCAGTGTGCCTGTACAAAGAACTAGCGTAAGTTCAGTTACCTGCTTCTTGGAATTTTAGTTAGCCACTTATTGTAAAATTGTTCAATTACGTTGCTTGGCTTAATTTAGTTTGCTACTGATTACATAATGGCACAGCCTGTTAATCATATTGTAGACTGCGCCTATCTATGTGTTTGATACTTACTGTTAAGAATTACCTGTTTGCCTTAACTTAAATATCTACTTGTTTGTTTAACTGCTTTGCTGCTGCAACAACGGGTTACAATGATGTTAATAACTACTTTTCAGCATCCAATTGAAACTCTTTAATTCCTTGTTTGTTTAACTGGTTTGCTGTTATAACTCCCAGTTGAGATGTTTTGCTAACTTCAACTTTTCGGAATCCAATCGGAACTATAATGGCAAAACAGGTTAGCCCAAGATGAAAGAGCGAGGTCCCCATGGACGTTGCATCATCCCACAGCAGTGGCACCGGCCCAATCTGCATTATGAATTGCCAACTGCTGATGCTCTAGAGGCTAAAATAGTGATAGAAAGAGATTCTGCTTTTGCACTTAGAGATGAAGTTGACATGTTGAGGAAGCAAACAACACAATCACAAGCAGTACTCAAGACAACCATTAAATATTTGGTGGATTTCAAAACGAAGCAAGCTGAGACTGACCAGATTGTTAAGGTCCTGAAGGAAAAAAGGAAATTAAATTCCTACTTGGTAAATCATAGGTGAAATGTTCTTTCCATAGTTGAATAACCTTTGTGTTGTCTGTTCATGTAATCAATCAAACCATTTGTTTTAGAGATCATGTAATAATTGTTTTTTTTGTTTTTTGGTTTGTAATTTTATTTGAGCACAAGTCTGTATTAATTGATAAGACTCGGAGACATTTCATTTGGATTGCTGCGCTAGACCTACAAATATGCCAATCGGGCTGAATGTGCATTCAGCAATAGTAGTAGTATAGATGGACCATAAGTGGCACGCATCGGAAAGGGCCAAGATGCTGGCTAAAAAAAGGATGCTGTTGTAGCCAAAAAAAAGTACAGCGGCCTGGCTTATGTATGTTAGTTGATATTATTGATCCATATACTCTATAAGTGTTTATATGTCTGTTAGTTCTGTACATTCTTGGTTGATTGACTCGGTATTTGAATCTTGATACATCGCTTGTGTACATATCTAAATGGGAGTACACATTATGCTGCGTGTGACATTTGAGTTGGGCATGAAGTGTTCCAAATATTCGAATTCACCTTAAACTGGATTCTAGTTTCTGAATTTGAGTATCGACATTTGTAAACCATATTCATATATGAGAGTGGAATACATCTTTGTTGTCCTTTTGAAGATATATAAAAACACATAGAATGATTTATAAAGATTCATATAGGAATACAAAATGGATTCGAATTTAGTTGCCAGGGTAAACGTGGATGCTTATTGTCCCAAAATTTGAAAGAAGCAGCAAAATGTCCACTCCCACGTCGGCTGCCCGAAGCCAAGTGTTTGGGAGATGGAAATTACTGTCTACCCATTACACGGACAATCCATCGGCCCGATTTCCACTGCTCTAAATAGGGTAGGTTAGTAACTTCAATTAGACGTGACACGACCGCCTCTGAGCCCATTCCGACACGGTGGGCGTCAAACATGGGCGGCAAAACTCATTTGATTCAAGCTCGTCCGAAAGACCTCTGTTTCTCCCTCCATTCCCCATTCATACACGGTGGGCGGCAAAACAAACTCGACTCGGCCGAAATCGATGTAGGCAAATATTTTCAATAGGGGCAGGTTTGTAACTTCACTCAGACGTGACACAACCGCCCTACTTGTCAGCCCCGTTCATACACCGTGGGCGCCAACCATGGGCACCAACCACCCTCTCCTCGCCCGAAATCGCTCTGGGAAAATATTGGCGAGATGCGAGATTACCGTCCTATCCCCAACCGACGAGACGTCCAAATTTTAAACGGGGGCTAAGTTCGTAACTTTCCCATATTTCAGACAGGCGCGTCCCAAAAACATGGTTCCCCGTACCTCTCCCTCCATTTTCCCATTCATACACCGTCCACGCTAGAACACCCCATCCCCACACCAGCCTCCGTCCGCCACCCCATCCATCGCCGCCGTCCTCCACCACATCCATCGCCATCGTCCTCCACCATGCCGGAGCGCCTACCAAGACCGCGTCGTCCACTGCTAGAGATGGACGTTTCTCATCCACGGCGATGGACCACTAGCCTTGCATTGCGTCCTCTCGCTTCATCGGCGCCGTCGTCCTCTTTGCCGGGGCCGCTCACACGACCTTCTCTTCCACCGCAACGGGACTTATCCCCTGATGCACCCGTCTACCGTCGCAGATCTGCTTCAACGCCACCGACAACCATCGCACCCCCGATGCTTGCACGACGCCGCAAGAGAGGTGGTACTTCATATCTCCTCAACTTTTTGATCTCAACCAGAAAATAGATCTTAACTTGGTTACTCTACTTTCTTTTCAGCTCTTAGAATTTAGTTCTTAGTTCGAAGCAAACAATGGATGCTAAATATCATTTCTCCGGTTTGCAGCTTCAAATCAGCCATGGCACAGCCATAATACGGTTTAATTGATCATGCTTAGGGTTTAATTGATCATGTTGGTTCCGTGGTGGTTTCTTTAATAGAAATCGGAGGGGAAACCCTCTTTTGCTAAAAAAATATGCTTAGAGTTTCCCCCTTTTATGATCACTATACGACCAGAATACGTGCTTCGTGTCATAATAACACTGCTCCACCCATCAAGCTAAACAAAGTTGTTTAATTGGTCAGCTAAATGTTCCTAAATTAGTTTCGAAGATGCATGTTCGCCGCTCGGGTGTGTATCTCTACAGGGTGCCCACGGTGGGCCGGCCCACCCTGGGATTTTGGGTCGTCCCAGGCCCCGATTCCCCTCTGTTCTGCTGCGCGCTTCCGATCTCTACTCGCCCCCAGCCGCCTGCCTCGCCGGCGACTTGCCGTCCCCAGACGGCATGACTCTAGGAGGAGACGCCGGACTAACAGGAGGCCAGGAGCCGCTCGCCCAACAGCGTCACCGCTGCCCAGGCGCGCCGCCGTGCCTACCTTCCCAGTCCGTTCAGGGCTCAGGCGTGCAGCACCCACCAAGCCAACCCGATTTATCCTGAGATACGTCCTCAACACTCAGCAGCCACTCCTCATCACCCATTTTCTAATTGATTCATTACTCATTAGGCAGGACTGTCATTAGGGTTTGTTGTGTGCTCAGTGCTACCTACACTTAATGGTTCAGATGTATTTCGGTAATCTTTAGTACCTCTAAAGTTCACAGGGTTTTCAAAATTCTGGCCCTCGGAACATAAACTAGTCATTTTGGATTGTTGGTCGTAGTGACATTGACCCAGATTACTACTGCAAGCCAGGTTTGTTGACAATTTTACTTGTCTTTCTTACTCATTCGATATAATATCCAATTATTCACGTCGATTAGTTGCAAACAATAAGTGCTAGACAAACTTCTTCATTCAGATTTTGGACGGTCTCTTACTGCAGTTACAATTCTGCATACTTGTCCTAGTAAGCTCACAAGTAAATGATTGATTCACTACATCTATGCTTGCCTTGTCATATTTGTTGTCAATATTCTTTTAGGGTGGACCACCTTGTTTCTAAATACTGGAACCGTAGACATGAGTGAATAGTATTTCTCGTTGTGATCTCTTCCATCTTGTGTGGGTAACGAACACTGCATTGTATAGAAAGAAAGTGTCATTTCCAGCTTTTACATAGGTTTCGATCTTTTACATGGAATACAATCTGCCTACTTGCTTTGTGTCGCACTACCAACACTCCACCCTTGAAGCTAAACATTACGCCACTCATAATTGCTTAGTTTATTTGTTCAAATACGAATTTCATATGATTCTAATGTTCCTACTTCAGTTTTGAAATGTGTGCCTGCCTGTTATAGAGACATAAGGGGTTTGTATTTCTGTGTGTGGTCTGGTCAGCATGGTTGGGGAGGTGAACTTTGCATATGCAGTGGTTTATAGGGAGACACTCTCCGAGTTGAATCCGCAATGCATTCCATAGATAATCTGACTACTTTTTATGTTTTCATGAATCTCAGATTCTGAACAACATCATAATGATTATGAGCTTGCGCGCATGAAAAGAATAAAGCAGAACAATGCCATGGCTGTCAAACTTGGCATTAAGGGACTGAAATCAAGTCTGGATGCAATGCAATGCAAACGCTCTCCACCTACAGATTCATGCTCAGAATATGATCCTAACAGTGATTCTGAGCTAGAGGGAGACCTAAGTAAATGTAGCTCCCTAGTGGAGGAGTCAGAGGAAGATGCCCTATCTTATTCACCCATCAAGGTACTTGCTCTAACTTTCCAAGGTTACATTGCTCGCACATATCTTGCAACTGATGCTTTGCATTGCTTCTACTTTGTTGAACTGCCATTAGCTTAGTTTACACATCGTGTATGTGAATACGCCCTGCCTATCCATTTTCAGTACATATTCCATCTGTCATCATACCATATTTATCCATTCAAATGTTGTTCTTGTGTATCAGATGTTCAAAAGGAAAAGGGCGATTACGGATTGTGGAGGAGCACAAGCAAAGTATTTGGAAAAGGTAGTGGCACCTGATAAAGCAAATAGCCCATTAGGTGTAGTTGCAATATCACCTGACCCACAAAATACTCCAACTCTAGCAGACTCTAGCCCTACTACACTGGTCATTTCTGATGCCCAACTCAGCAGACCCCAACTGCAGCAAACAATATGATTATGCCAGTTGACATAGCACCAGCTGTACGACGCAAAACCCCCATTCCAGCAAAGAGTACACCAAATCCAGTTGCCAAATCCCTTTTCGAACCAGAGAGAGCCCCAATTGCAGCAAATAGGACCCCTATTCCATTTCTTCCCAGTTTAGAAGACGAAGCTTATGTTGTTGTCAGGAACTTTGTGCGCATCTTTCCTTCATGGAAAGATTATACCGCAGACACAGAACAATTTCCAGTCTTCCTCCGCAACTTACGCGTTAGTAATGTACTAATGTTATTCATGGTCATTACTGCATATGTTTCTGCTGACAGAAGACACAAGATTTCATTCTTTTAAATAGGTGAGGAGCAAACTGGATTGTGATGACGAGCAAGGGTTGGTTGCGCTTTTCAAGCACTCGTTGATGAAGTATCGTTCCTACCTGAGGCAAGCGCACTTCGATGGCAAGCCTCTGAACGAAATTTCTGTAGAGTCTCCGGTGCTACATTTCTCTGACGGTGACTGGAATAATCTTGTTACACATTGGTCTCGGCTGCAGCGTAAGGTACTGTCTATGATATCACATCACAATTTGAACTACATTTCTGCATTTGTCTTAATGTCTCACTTGTATGAAAACTGTTAGCAGAAGAACATTCGTTCTCAAGGGACCACAGAATCTCGCAACTATACTGCACACTGCATTGCTCTTGTGAGTACCTCTTGCCCTGTATGACCATACTTACTTTCATAGCTGTTTGATTATGTAGCATCACTGCACATGTTAGCCTCGTAATCGTCCATTTGGTGGACATTATAAGATCCGTATGGACTCTTACATAAATTTAGAATCAACCCAATGCTTTTGAAGAGGTTTAGCTCTGCAGTCCTCTTGTAAGGACTGAATGTGGTCTATCACTGTACTTACATTAACAGCTACTCCCTCCGTCCCATAATATAAGAACGTTTTGTACAGTACACCAGTGTTCAAAACACTCTTGTATTATGGGAAGAGGGATTGGTTCATTTTGTAGCATTCTGCATCTTATCTCCCTCGCCCACCATTTACTAAAAAAGATCAGATCTATATTTAATCTTACCAACAAGTAGAATACACATACAATGCCAGTGCAGAAGTGTAGCCCATTGCTCTTGTCAGTACATTTTGTCCTATAACGCTTGTACTTCCAGGGATTGGTAGTTGATTATGTAGCATCAATCTGCATCTTATCTTCATTATCCTCTATCCCTTCCAGTATTATCATATCTATAATTACTCACTACAAAATGTAGAGTACAAGCAATGATTATGAAGAAGATTCTGTGCTGAAATTCTTGAGTTATCCTTCCCTTGACATGGAGAAGGGCATTATAAAGCCGGTGTTAACTGTTAATGTAAGTCAGTCCTTCTAAAGCCTTTATCCTCAGCTGCTGTTTAATTTTCTCATACTCCCTATCGTTTACTGCTGTTTAGTTTGCTGTTTCTACCAAAATGCATGTTCGTAAGAACCGTAAGTTCTAAGTTTTACTTGTAAAACCAAATTCCTTATTCATACCATGCACATTACTTAATACTCCCTATATGTATGCTTGTTTTTGTGGATCTATAATCCAGTGTGTGGTGAAGCAGCCCACGTTTGCACCTTGTCATCTCCTGTTTTATCTTACTGATGTGGCTGATGATATGAACAACATGCCATGCACATTATCCAAAATAGATACAATGATTTTCTTTGCCCTTCATCTATGCTTGTTATGTTGACATGGTAATCCAGTAGTGTGGTGAAGCTCCCCGCATTATGAACAATGCCAAATTATGCTATTGATATTTTGAACTTATCTTTATTTTCTAATTTGAAATTGGATAGAATTGATAGAACAATTATCATCTTTGTTTATACACGTGCAAAACCTGTCATCTCTCTGCTTTGTTTCCGGGTGATATGCCTGATGGCATGCACAAGTCTGCTGAAGGCTGTGAGACAAACCCAACATATATTGCAACAAAGAAGGCAAAACATCTTGAAGATAGCGAGACAACCCCAAAGTCTTGTCTTGATGCAGTGTTCAAGTTACTTGAGGCTAACAGTCAGACAAGCTCACAGAATTTGTTGTCTGAATTAGTTCGACTTCTTCAGTCCCAAGTTCTAGCAGCATTCTGCAACTCAACTTCGACTTGAAGTCCTATCTCTAAGAAAGATTGCGGAGAACACGAATGAGAACCTCATCGCTAAACAGCTACACCTGGAAGCTATGACCGACATGCTAGGCCGGTCTCACAGCCTTGCTCAGCAGCTTGCGCAGCAGTTCCCCCGCAAGGCTAACCTTTCTTGAACTGTCTTGGAAGTGGTCTCGGTTCAGTATTATTTTGTTACGCTGCAATGGTGCCCAGTTTTTGTAATCTGCTTCTTCGTTGCACTTTATGATCACTGGTGGCGAACTTTGATGCCCAGTGGATGTAATATACCTTAAATCCTTTATTGTATAGTGTAGGTTTATTCTTAGTTACTATGCCATAATTTCTTTATTGTATAGAGTAGGCTTGTTCTTAATTCCTACTAGTTACTTCCATCATTCGCTATCTGAAAAAAGTCAGATGTAGTCGACCGGATCAAAACATTCGACTCTAACGGGCTAGGTTTTTAGCGGGCCACAATTGGGCCGGCCTGCGTCTTTCTTGGGCCCGAATGATTGGGGCCTTCACACATTGCGCCAGGCCCAAACTTACACCGGCCTATATTTTAGTTGGGCCTTTTGTCGACCCAACGCTTAGTTTGGCCCAGGTAGCGTTAGGCCATTAACAGGCTGAATATTGTACTGGCCTGTTACGGCCGAGATGAAACCACGGGCCTTTAGCAGGCCAAAATGCATGTTGGGCCTCAATTTTCACTAGTCGTCGACGGGCCTTCAGCAAGCCGAAATGTAGACCGGGCCATTTTGGGGCCAGTTAGCTCACGGGCCGTTACCAAGCCGAAACATATCTCGGGCCTTAGTTGGCCCACTAATATCATGGGCCTTTAAGAGGCCGAAAGCTTAGCACAGGCATCAACGGGCCGAATTACGCGACAGGCCTTTAACAGGCCCAAAGTCACATTGGGCTTAACTGTTGCCACCTTTAGCATGGGCCATTAGTGGGCCCAATGTCCCGTCGGACCATATATGGCCCATGGGCAGCACGGGCCATTCCTAGGCCGAAAGTCACACCGGGCTGAAATGGGCCCATGTCTACATCAGGCCTCTAACAGGCCGAAAGTCACTGGGCTGTAGTTGGGCCCAAATATTCGGCGAACAATTAACGGGCCAGATCTAGCTTCGGGCCGCAAATGGGCCCAAATATTGGGCGAACAATTAACGGGCCAGATCTGGCTTCGGGCCGTAAATGGGCCCAAATATTGGGCGAACAATTAACGGGCCAGGTCTAGCTTCGGGCCGTAAATGGGCCTTTATTAAGCAGGCCGTTATTGGGCTGGCCCACTAGTACCTGATTAAGTTCTACGGGCCTTTGACTGGGCCGGCCTTTTTAACCTATATGGGCCTCTGTTGGGCCCAACCACGTGTCGACGTATCATAGGCATGTCTCCTCCAATGGACGGGCGACATCTGGCCCACTGACGAGCTGACAGGTGTTCCCTTCGGCCAATCAGAATTTTACACGTGGAAATTTCCCATTGGTCAGGGTGTTAACGGGTTATCGGATCCAAAATCCGACCCGATAGCTTAACGGCGTTCCGTTACAGTGGATGCCACGTGTCAGTCACCCTTGACGAAAGCACTTCTGTGACGCGCGATTTATCGTCATGGAAGTGGACACTTCCGTGATGATAATTTTGGCAATGTCATGGAACACTTCTACGACAGCACAGGTATGACTATCTTGATTTTGTCATAAATTTGTCATGGATGTACATGCATGACAGAAAACGCGACCTACTGTGACAAACACGTATGATCACGGAAGTGTATTTTTTTGTAGTGCAACCTATTAATGATAGCTTTCCCGTTGAGCAATTAGCTGTAATAAATGTTTCTCATCACACTCCTTGGTATGCTGACTATGCTAATTACATTGTTGCTAAATATATACCACCTAGCTTCACATACCAACAAAAGAAAAAATTCTTGTATGATTTAAGACATTACTTTTGGGATGACCCACATCTTTATAAAGGAGTAGATGGTATTATTAGACGTTGTGTACCTGAGCATGAACGTGGACAAATCCTATGGAAATGTCACTCCAAAGCTTATGGAGGGCATCATGCGGGAGACAGAACTGCTCAGAAGGTATTGCAATCTGGTTTTTATTGGCCTACTCTCTTCAAGGATGCCTGTAAGTTCGTTTATCTTGTGATGAATGTCAAAGAATTGGTAATATTGGTAAGTGTCAGGAAATGTGTCAGGACCCCGATCCGAAGTCACACCGATCTAGCATGTAACACATCATATCACTTTGCGGCCTCACGCGCGGTATCCCCACGGGTGCCACCTTACCTGGCCTAGGACCGTTTGTGCCTTTTGGCTCACGTATATGATAGTGTCGCTAGCATCCATACGACAGAGAATCCGGGCCGACATGACTAGTCATAAACCCAAGGTGGCACTAACTTACAGGGACAGGCATACATGACCCAGCAATGCACGTGTGCGTCATCAACGTATGAACCCAAGTCATAGCAAGCTACAAGGACTTAAAGGAACAACGCGTGACATTTCCCCGAAGTGACAAACACAGGAGCAAAGAAGGACACATGCCAATCATCCCATGTGTTCCGGAGCATTAGCAAGCTACCATGGCTCGGTGGAAGCACTAGGAGACATTTCCCCATAAGAGAGGCTACCAAGAATAAACAACTAGATTGTCGGATCCCACACATACCAAGCATTTCAAAATCATACACACAATATGCTCGATATGTGCAAATACAACATGGCATCACAACAAAACTCTACGACTCCAAGTATTTATTCAGAAGGCTCCCAAGAGTCATACATAGTAAGAATTACAATCATGGGTCACATGACCCAACATACAGAGCATACAGGCAACGGAAACATAAACTTGTCTGGGTATAGACATCTGAAAAGGAAGAAGGCTTTAGAGCCTAACTATCTACGAGACCCTCCCAAGGGTACAAGACCGTAGCTGAGGTAACAAGCTAAATGTCGAAGTCCACACGGAACTACTAGTGAGACTAAAGTCTCTCTACGAAAACATAAATTAAGCAAACGTGAGTACAAATGTACCCAGCAAGACTTACATCAGAACTATCTACATAAGCATCATTATCAACAAAGGGGTGGTGGAGTTTAACTGCAGCAAGCCGGTTTTGACTCAGTGGCTATCCTGTACTATGACTACTGGTAACTCTTTTGAGGTGGCGCACACGAGTCCACATATTCACCATAACAATACATCACTATGGATCCATTCCTGTCTCCCTACGAGAAGGCCATCCATAGCACTGACGCTTACCTTACGCATTTTAGAGTATCCACTTTCACTTGTCTATGAACTGCATAAGAAACCTAGTAGTCCATTACCGCGGACGCGGCTATTCGAATAGATCATATTTAACCCTGTAGGGGTGTACTTCTTCACACACCCTCTCACCACTTACCGCCGTTTACACGACAGGTACTCGGCAACCTTCAAGCGGAAGCCCAGCGAGGATGTCGGTCACGACCTGACTAACCACACAAGTCTCTAGTTCAGGTTTATCGCCTATTCAGGTTCCATCCACAAGGAGATCCGACCGGGGTTTCCACTATGGCCCCAAATGATGTGTGCAGGGTTCCCGAGTCACCAAACGGGCGACTCGGTACACTGGGCCACATGCCTACCGCATCATAGCCCACCCCTAGGGTCAGCGCTGCACACGGCCTCCAGCATACTACAAACACCAGAAACTACTTGCAACTCTTGGACAGATATCAAGGCGGTTAATAAGTCAAGAGGGGCACTTAAGCATTCCAATGCGTGGTAGTACTGTCTTGGATCACAAACATAGAACTCGGTTCCTGAGGACGGTTTCAATGAGACAGCCCACCATGTACTCCTACATGGCCTCTCATCGCTACCTTTACCAAATCATGTTCACACACTTAGCTCTCAACAGTAGGACATGTTCATCTCCATCCCAATTCATCCCAAATGAATCAGACCTGACACAACTCTAAGCATAGCAGGCATAACATGAAAGCATGAATGAGTAGGCACATCATGGCTCAGACAACTCCTACTCATGCTAGTGGATTTCAACTATTTGCTGTGGCAAATACAGGTCATGCAGAAGAAAGGGGTTCAACTACCACATCATGTAAGAGTTGAATCGTTGTTGTGCTAATGTTGTAAATGAGAGCAGGAGCGATAAGATGGGATTGTATCGAGATGATCAATGGGGGTTGCTTGCCTGGCACTTTTTAGATAGCAAAACTCTTCATCGGTGTCATCAAAGTCATCGTCGGAACTACTTCCACTGAGAGGGAACAAACACCGGCAAACATGAGGGAACACAATCAATATAATGCAACAATATGATGGATGATCATGACATGGCAACATGCTGTGATTTGAGCTAATGTAGCTAGCAACAGTTTAAATGAAGTTAGTTTGAACCTAAGGTTCAAACTCAAACTCCACATGTGACATTTCAAATGCCATTAATTCAAATTATCATATACAGTAGTTGTAGGTTGTTCAAACATGCATGAAAATGCCATAAACAGGTTCTTTGGATTTTTCTAACAATTTTTCATATAAATTATTTCATTTGGAGTTACGGTTGAATTTCTCTGTTTTTTAGAAGTTTTAGGCATTTTCTGAAATAAATAAATCATTTCTGACTTATTTAAAATAGCATAAAAGCATTACTGTGTCAGCATGGCGTTACTATGACGTCAGCAAGTCAACTCGGTCAACTGGGTCAAACTTGACCAGTGGGGCCCACTGGTCAGTGACCCAGTGTCATTAGTGTCACGGACAGGTGGGTCCGGTCAACATCCACGTCAGCGAAGTCAATGCGGACATGTGGGTCCCACCCGGTTACAAACTAATCTAAACAGAGATTAAATTAACCTAAACATGCATAGGGGCCCACATGGCGGTGGCTCAATGGGTATTTTGCGGGGTCATTAGTGCTAATTAAGTGTGCCACTTCAGATGCGCCGGCAGTTAGATGACAACGACGAACCAGAGCGGCGATGGCTTGCCGGAGTGGCGCTAGGGGCAGCGGCTGGGTGCGCTGAGGGCACCAAGAGGGAGCCCGTGCTCCCGTGCATCCAGCGGAGGCAGCAGCAGGTTGCGAGGCGGTCTGTAGCGGCGGCGACGGCGAGTTGGGCGGCGGCCGGAGCTCGGGTGTCGACAGAATCGATGCCACAGAGCATGGTAGGAGCAGAGGTTCGGTGCTTTGAGCTCCTGGGGATGCATTGAGCGCGTTGGCAGGCTCAGACGCAAGCGACAGCATCTATGGCTGCGGCGGCGACATGGCCGGTGGGCAGAAGCACACGGCTCTGGCGAATTCGACGGCTACGCAATGCAAACGAGGCAGGGGAGAGAGGGGTTGAACATAGGAGCGCACAATGGTCACGTCGAGCAGATCAGTGGGCTCGGGGAAGGCTTGAGTAGTTGGGGCAGCGATGGCGATCTCCCGCGGCAGTGGAGGAAGAAGGCGAGGTAGCCGGCGATGCAGGGCGTCCGGCGTCTCGTGGCTGTGCGTAGATGATGAGGACGACGTTGCAGTTCTTTTGGACGGGTCGGCGAGGCGAGGGGTGGACGATAGCCATGGCTACGGCAAGCGGCGGCGACGGCTACGCTCGGTGCGTGCGATGATGAGAGCCAGGGAAGGGGAGAGAAGCCCAAGGGGAGCTCGGTGCGTCCATGTTAGTTTATTTCTTTTTCATGCTTTCTTCTTGTGTGTTTGATCCCTAGTATTCACTATGTTCTAAGATTGTTGTTGCTATGACTTTGCTATGCTTAATGCTTGTCACTAGGGCCCGAGTGCCATGATTTCAGATCTGAACCTATTATTTTTCATGAATATATTTGTGTTCTTGATCCTGTCTTGCAATTCAATAGTCACCTACAATGTGTTATGATCCGGCAACCCCGGAGTGACAATAGAAAGGGACCACTCCTGGTGATGAACGTAGTTTGAGGAGTTCATGTATTCACTAAGTGCTAATGCTTTGGTCCGGTACTCTATTAAAAGGAGGCCTTAATATCCCTTAGTTTCCAATAGGAACCCGCTACCACGGAGGGTAGGACAAAAGATATTATGCAAGTTCTTTTCCATAAGCACGTATGACTATATTCAGAATGCATGCCTACATTACATTGATGAATTGGGGCTAGTTCTGTGTCACCCTATATTATAACCGTTGCATGATGAATGCCATTCGACAAAATTATCCATCATTGATCCATTGCCTATGAGATTTTCACATATCGATCTTTGCTCCGTTACTTTTCCGTTGCCGCTGTTATGATTGCTACAAAACTGCTACTATTACTTTCGCTACTGTTACCGCTACTTCCATAATACTTTGCCACTACATATTATACTGCAAATATTAAGTCTGTTAGGTGTGGTTGAATTGACAACTCTGTTGCTAATACTTGAGAATATTCTTTGGCTCCCGTTGTGTTGAATCAATAAATTTGGGTCGAATACTCTACCCTCGAAAACTGTTGTGATCCCCTATACTTGTGGGTTATCAAGACCTTTTTCTGGCGCCATTGCCGGGGAGCATAGCTCTATTCACTGAGTCACTTGGGATTTATACCTGTTGATCACTATGAGGAATTTGAAAGATCAAAGAGCTAAGATTTTTCCCTCAACTACGAGGGGAGGTAAGGAACTGCCATCTAGCTCTGCACTTGATTCTCCTTCTGTTTTGAATAAACTCGCGACACCTACACCTACTATTGATTCTGATATGTCGCATGTTATTGATGATGCCACCTCTGCTATGCATGATGCTTATGATGATACTACTATTGTGCTCGATAATACTGTGCCACCCGGCGAATCGGCACGCGCCACGTGTCGCCACCGCCGCCTCCACCGCGCCGGCCCGCCCGG